>NC_140678.1:5000-120000 GCF_054131305.1 Coturnix japonica | reverse complement strand
GCTCTAACCCTGTTTTTCTTGGTTTTCTTCCGCTCTAACCCTGCTTTTACTGGTTTTCTTCCGCTCTAACCCTGTTTTTCTTGGTTTTTTTCGTCTCTAAACCTGCTTTTCTTGGTTTTTTTCGGCTCTAACCCTGTTTTTCTTGGTTTTTTTCGGCTCTAACCCTGTTTTTCTTGGTTTTCTTCCGCTCTAACCCTGTTTTTCTTGGTTTTCTCCGACTCTAACCCTGTTTTTCTTGGTTTCCTTCCGCTCTAACCCCGTTTTTCTTGGTTTTTCTTCCGTTCTAACCCGGCTTTTCTTGGGTTTTTTTGGCTCTAACCCTGTTTTTCTTGGTTTTCTTCCGTTGTAACCCGGCTTTTCTTGGTTCTTTTCGTCTCTAACCTTGTTTTTCTTGGTTTTTTTCGGCTCTAAGGCTGTTTTTCTTGTTTTTTTTCGGCTCTAACCCCGTTTTTCTTGGTTTTGTTCCGCTCTAACCCTGCTTTTACTGGTTTTCTTCCGCTCTAACCCTGTTTTTCTTGGTTTTTTTCGGCTCTAACCCTGTTTTTCTTGGTTTTCTTCGGTTCTAACCCCGTTTTTCCTGGTTTACTTCCGTTCTAACCCGGCTTTTCTTGGTTTTTTTTTGCTCTAACCCAGTTTTTATTGGTTTTCTTCCGTTCTAACTTGGCTTTTCTTGGTTTTCTTCTGCTCTAACCCTGTTTTTCTTGGTTTTCTTCCGTTCTAACCCGGCTTTTCTTGGTTTTCTTCCGTTCTAACCCGGCTTTTCTTAGTTCTTTTCGTCTCTAACCTTGTTTTTCTTGGTTTTTTTCGGCTCTAACCCTGTTTTTCTTGGTGTTTTTCGGCTCTAACCCTGTTTTTCTTGGTTTTCTTTCGCTCTAACCCTGCTTTTACAGGTTTTCTTTCGCTCTAACCCTGTTTTTCTTGGTTTTTTTCGTCTCTAAACCTGCTTTTCTTGATTTTTTTTGGCTCTAACCCTGTTTTTCTTGGTTTTCTTCCGCTCTAACCCTGTTTTTCTTTTTTTTTTTTCGGCTATAACCTTGTTTTTCTTGGTTTTATTGGTTAGGGTTAGGTTAGGGTTAGGGTTAGGGTTATGGTTAGGGTTAGGGTAGGGTTAGGGTTAGGGTTAGGGGTAGGATTAGGGTTAGGGTTAGGGTTAGGGTTAGGGTTAGGTTTAGGGCTAGGGTTAGGGTTAGGGTTAGGGTTAGGGTTAGGGTTAGAGTTAGGGTTAGGGTTAGGGTTAGGGTTAGGGTTAGGGTTAGGGTTAGGGTTAGGGTTAGGGTTAGGGTTAGGGTTAGGGTTAGGGCTAGAGTAGGTTTAGGGTTAGGGTTAGGGTTAGGGTTAGGGTTAAGATTAGGGTTAGGGTTAGGGTTAGGGTTATGGTTAGGGTTAGGGTTAGGGTTAGGGTTAGGGTTAGGGGTAGGGTTAGGGTTAGGGTTAGGGTTAGGGTTAGGGTTAGGGTTAGGGTTAGGGTTAGGGTTAGGGTTAGGGTTAGGGTTAGGGTTAGGGTTAGGGTTAGGGTTAGGGTTAGGGTTAGGGTTAGGGTTAGGGTTAGAGTTAGGGTTAGGGTTAGGGTTAGGGCTAGTGTTAGGTTTAGGGTTAGGGTTAGGGTTAGGGTTAGGGCTAGAGTAGGGTTAGGGTTAGGGTTAGGGTTAGGGTTAGGGTTAGGGTTAGGGTTAGGGTTAGGGTTAGGGTTAGGGTTAGGGTTAGGGTTAGGGTTAGGGCTAGAGTAGGGTTAGGGTTAGGGTTAGGGTTAGGGTTAAGGTTAGGGTTAGGGTTAGGGTTAGGGTTAGGGTTAGGGTTAGGGTTAGGGTTAGGGTTAGGGTTAGGGTTAGGGCTAGGGTTAGGGTTAGGGTTAGTGTTAGGGTAGGGTTAGGGTTAGGGTTAGGGTTAGGGTTAGGGTTAGGGTTAGGGTTAGGGTTAGGGTTAGGGTTAGGGTTAGGGTAGGGTTAGGGTTAGGGTTAGGGTTAGGGTTAGGGCTAGAGTAGGGTTAGGGTTAGGGTTAGGGTTAGGGTTAGGGTTAGGGTTAGGGTTAGGGTTAGGGTTAGGGTTAGGGTAGGGTTAGGGTTATGGTTAGGGTTAGGGTTAGGGTTAGGGTTAGGGTTAGGGTTAGGGTTTTTTTTCTTGGTTTTTTTGGCTCTAACCCTGTTTTTTTTGGATTTCTTCCCCTCTAACCTTGTTTTTCTTGGTTTTCTTCCGGTCTAACCCGGCTTTTCTTGGTTTTTTTCAACTCTAACCCTGTTTTTCTTGGTTTTTTTCGGCTCTAACCCTGTTTTTCTTGGTTTTCTTCCGCTCTAACCCTGTTTTTCTTGGTTTCCTTCCGTTCTAACCCTGTTTTTCTTGGTTTTCTTCGTCTCTAACCCCGTTTTTCTTGTTTAACTTCCGTTCTAACCCGAATTTTCTTGATTATTTTTGGCTCTAACCCCTTTTTTCTTGGTTTTCTTCCGTTCTAACCCGGCTTTTCTTGGTTTTCTTCGGCTCTAACCCTGTTTATCTTGGTTTTATTCCGCTCTAACCCTGTTTTTCTTGCTTTTTTTCGGCTCTAACCCTGTTTTTCTTGGTTTTCTTACGTACTAATCCTGTTTTTCTTGGTTTTCTTCCGCTCTAACCCTGTTTTTCTTGTTTTTTTTCGGCTCTAACCCTGTTTTTCTTGGTTTTTTTCGGCTCTAACCCTCTTTTTCTTGGTTTTTTTCGGCTCTAACCCTGTTTTTCTTGGTTTTCTTTTGTTCTAACCCTGTTTTTCTTGTTTTTTTTCGGCTCTAACGCTGCTTTTCTTGGTTTTCTTCCGCTCTAACCATGTTTTTCTTGGTTTTCTTCGGCTCTAACCCCGTTTTTCTTGGTTTTCTTCCGTTCTAACCCGGCTTTTCTTGGTTTTCTTCGGCTCTAACCCTGTTTATCTTGGTTTTATTCCGCTCTAACCCTGTTTTTCTTGGTTTTTTCCGGCTCTAACCCTTTTTTTCTTGGTTTTCTTACGTACTAATCCTGTTTTTCTTGGTTTTCTTCCGCTCTAACCCTGTTTTTCTTGTTTTTTCGGCTCTTACCCTGTTTTTCTTGGTTTTTTTCGGCGCTAACCCTCTTTTTCTTGGTTTTTTTCGGCTCTAACCCCTTTTTTCTTGGTTTTCTTCCGCTCTAACCAAGTTTTTTCATGGTTTTTTTGGCTCTAACCCTGTTTTTCTTGGTTTCTTCCGCTCTAACACTGTTTTTCTTGGTTTTCTTCCGCTCTAACCCTGTTTTTCTTGGTTTTCTTCCGTTCTAACCCGGCTTTTCTTTGTTTTTTTCAGCTCTAACCCTGTTTTTCTTGGTTTTCTTCGGCTCTAACCCTGTTTTTCTTGGTTTTCTTCGGCTCTAACCCTGTTTTTCTTGGTTTTCTTCCGTTCTAACCTGGCTTTTCTTGGTTTTTTTCGGCTCTAACCCTGTTTTTCTTGGTTTTCTTCCGTTCTAACCCGGCTTATCTTGTTTTTTTTCGGCTCTAACCCTGTTTTTATTGGTTTTCTTCCGTTCTAACCCGGCTTTTCTTGGTTTTCTTCCGTTCTAACCCGGCTTTTCTTAGTTCTTTTCGTCTCTAACCTTGTTTTTCTTGGTTTTTTTCGGCTCTAACCCTGTTTTTCTTGTTTTTTTTCGGCTCTAACCCTGTTTTTCTTGGTTTTCTTCCGCTCTAACCCTGCTTTTACTGGTTTTCTTCCGCTCTAACCCTGTTTTTCTTGGTTTTTTTCGTCTCTAAACCTGCTTTTCTTGGTTTTTTTCGGCACTAACCCTGTTTTTCTTGGTTTTTTTCGGCTCTAACCCTGTTTTTCTTGGTTTTCTTCCGCTCTAACCCTGTTTTTCTTGGTTTTCTCCGACTCTAACCCTGTTTTTCTTGGTTTCCTTCCGCTCTAACCCTGTTTTTCTTGGTTTTCTTCGGTTCTAACCCCGTTTTTCTTGGTTTACTTCCGTTCTAACCCGGCTTTTCTTGGTTTTTTTTGGCTCTAACCCTGTTTTTCTTGGTTTTCTTCCGTTGTAACCCGGCTTTTCTTGGTTCTTTTCGTCTCTAACCTTGTTTTTCTTGGTTTTTTTCGGCTCTAAGCCTGTTTTTCTTGGTTTTTTTCGGCTCTAACCCCGTTTTTCTTGGTTTTGTTCCGCTCTAACCCTGCTTTTACTGGTTTTCTTCCGCTCTAACCCTGTTTTTCTTGGTTTTTTTCGGCTATAACCCTTTTTTTCTTGGTTTTCTTCGGTTCTAACCCCGTTTTTCTTGGTTTACTTCCGTTCTAACCCGGCTTTTCTTGGTTTTTTTTGGCTCTAACCCAGTTTTTATTGGTTTTCTTCCGTTCTAACCCGGCTTTTCTTGGTTTTCTTCTGCTCTAACCCTGTTTTTCTTGGTTTTCTTCCGTTCTAACCCGGCTTTTCTTGGTTTTCTTCCGTTCTAACCCGGCTTTTCTTAGTTCTTTTCGTCTCTAACCTTGTTTTTCTTGGTTTTTTTCGGCTCTAACCCTGTTTTTCTTGGTTTTTTTCGGCTCTAACCCTGTTTTTCTTGGTTTTCTTCCGCTCTAACCCTGCTTTTACAGGTTTTCTTTCGCTCTAACCCTGTTTTTCTTGGTTTTTTTCGTCTCTAAACCTGCTTTTCTTGATTTTTTTTGGCTCTAACCCTGTTTTTCTTGGTTTTCTTCCGCTCTAACCCTGTTTTTCTTGTTTTTTTTCTCGGCTATAACCTTGTTTTTCTTGGTTTTATTGGTTAGGGTTAGTTTAGGGTTAGGGTTAGGGTTATGGTTAGGGTTAGGGTAGGGTTAGGGTTAGGGTTAGGGGTAGGATTAGGGTTAGGGTTAGGGTTAGGGTTAGGGTTAGGTTTAGGGCTAGGGTTAGGGTTAGGGTTAGGGTTAGGGTTAGGGTTAGGGTTAGAGTTAGGGTTAGGGTTAGGGTTAGGGTTAGGGTTAGGGTTAGGGTTAGGGTTAGGGTTAGGGCTAGAGTAGGTTTAGGGTTAGGGTTAGGGTTAGGGTTAGGGTTAAGATTAGGGTTAGGGTTAGGGTTAGGGTTATGGTTAGGGTTAGGGTTAGGGTTAGGGTTAGGGTTAGGGGTAGGGTTAGGGTTAGGGTTAGGGTTAGGGTTAGGGTTAGGGTTAGGGTTAGGGTTAGGGCTAGGGTTAGGGTTAGGGTTAGGGTTAGAGTTAGGGTTAGGGTTAGGGTTACGGCTAGTGTTAGGTTTAGGGTTAGGGTTAGGGTTAGGGTTAGGGCTAGAGTAGGGTTAGGGTTAGGGTTAGGGTTAGGGTTAGGGCTAGGGTTAGGGTTAGGGTTAGGGTTAGGGTTAGGGTTAGGGTTAGGGTTAGGGTTAGGGTTAGGGTTAGGGTTAGGGTTAGGGTTAGGGTTAGGGCTAGAGTAGGGTTAGGGTTAGGGTTAGGGTTAGGGTTAAGGTTAGGGTTAGGGTTAGGGTTAGGGTTAGGTTTAGGGGTAGGGTTAGGGTTAGGGTTAGGGTTAGGGTTAGGGTTAGGGTTAGGGCTAGGGTTAGGGTTAGGGTTAGTGTTAGGGTAGGGTTAGGGTTAGGGTTAGGGTTAGGGTTAGGGTTAGGGTTAGGGTTAGGGTAGGGTTAGGGTTAGGGTTAGGGTTAGGGCTAGAGTAGGGTTAGGGTTAGGGTTAGGGTTAGGGTTAGGGTTAGGGTTAGGGTTAGGGTTAGGGTTAGGGTAGGGTTAGGGTTATGGTTAGGGTTAGGGTTAGGGTTAGGGTTAGGGTTAGGGTTAGGGTTAGGGTTAGGGTTTTTTTTCTTGGTTTTTTTGGCTCTAACCCTGTTTTTTTTGGATTTCTTCCCCTCTAACCTTGTTTTTCTTGGTTTTCTTCCGCTCTAACCCGGCTTTTCTTGGTTTTTTTCAACTCTAACCCTGTTTTTCTTGGTTTTTTTCGGCTCTAACCCTGTTTTTCTTGGTTTTCTTCCGCTCTAACCCTGTTTTTCTTGGTTTCCTTCCGTTCTAACCCTGTTTTTCTTGGTTTTCTTCGTCTCTAACCCCGTTTTTCTTGTTTAACTTCCGTTCTAACCCGAATTTTCTTGATTTTTTTTGGCTCTAACCCCTTTTTTCTTGGTTTTCTTCCGTTCTAACCCGGCTTTTCTTGGTTTTCTTCGGCTCTAACCCTGTTTATCTTGGTTTTATTCCGCTCTAACCCTGTTTTTCTTGCTTTTTTTCGGCTCTAACCCTGTTTTTCTTGGTTTTCTTACGTACTAATCCTGTTTTTCTTGGTTTTCTTCCGCTCTAACCCTGTTTTTCTTGTTTTTTTTCGGCTCTAACCCTGTTTTTCTTGGTTTTTTTCGGCTCTAACCCTCTTTTTCTTGGTTTTTTTCGGCTCTAACCCTGTTTTTCTTGGTTTTCTTTTGTTCTAACCCTGTTTTTCTTGTTTTTTTTCGGCTCTAACGCTGCTTTTCTTGGTTTTCTTCCGCTCTAACCATGTTTTTCTTGGTTTTCTTCGGCTCTAACCCCGTTTTTCTTGGTTTTGTTCCGTTCTAACCCGGCTTTTCTTGGTTTTCTTCGGCTCTAACCCTGTTTATCTTGGTTTTATTCCGCTCTAACCCTGTTTTTCTTGGTTTTTTCCGGCTCTAACCCTTTTTTTCCTGGTTTTCTTACGTACTAATCCTGTTTTTCTTGGTTTTCTTCCGCTCTAACCCTGTTTTTCTTGTTTTTTCGGCTCTTACCCTGTTTTTCTTGGTTTTTTTCGGCGCTAACCCTCTTTTTCTTGGTTTTTTTCGGCTCTAACCCCTTTTTTCTTGGTTTTCTTCCGCTCTAACCAAGTTTTTTCATGTTTTTTTTCGGCTCTAACCCTGTTTTTCTTTGTTTCTTGCGCTCTAACACTGTTTTTCTTGGTTTTCTTCCGCTCTAACCCTGTTTTTCTTGGTTTTCTTCCGTTCTAACCCGGCTTTTCTTTGTTTTTTTCGGCTCTAACCCTGTTTTTCTTGGTTTTCTTCGGCTCTAACCCTGTTTTTCTTGGTTTTCTTCGGCTCTAACCCTGTTTTTCTTGGTTTATTCCGGCTCTAACCCTGTTTTTCTTGGTTTTTTTCGGCTCTAACCCTTCTTTTCTTTGTTTTCTTCCGCTCTAACCCTGTTTTTCTTGGTTTTCTTCCGTTCTAACCCGGCTTTTCTTGGTTTTCTTCTGCTCTAACCCTGTTTTTCTTGGTTTTCTTCCGTTCTAACCCGGCTTTTCTTGGTTTTCTTCCGTTCTAACCCGGCTTTTCTTAGTTCTTTTCGTCTCTAACCTTGTTTTTCTTGGTTTTTTTCGGCTCTAACCCTGTTTTTCTTGGTTTTTTTCGGCTCTAACCCTGTTTTTCTTGGTTTTCTTCCGTTCTAACCCTGCTTTTACTGGTTTTGTTCCGCTCTAACCCTGTATTTCTTGGTTTTTTTCGTCTCTAAACCTGCTTTTCTTGATTTTTTTCGGTTCTAACCCCGTTTTTCTTGGTTTACTTCCGTTCTAACCCGGCTTTTCTTGGTTTTTTTTTGCTCTAACCCTGTTTTTCTTGGTTTTCTTCCGTTCTAACCCGGCTTTTCTTGGTTTTCTTCGGCTCTAATCCGTTTTTCTTGGTTTTCTTCCGTTCTAACCCGGCTTTTCTTGGTTTTCTTCTGCTCTAACCCTGTTTTTCTTGGTTTTCTTCCGCTCTAACCCTGTTTTTCTTGTTTTTTTTCGGCTCTAACCCTGTTTTTCTTGGTTTTCTTCCGCTCTAACCCTGCTTTTATTGGTTTTCTTCCGCTCTAACCCTGTTTTTCTTGGTTTTTTTCGGCTCTAACCCTGTTTTTCTTGGTTTTTTTCGGCTCTAACCGTGTTTTTCTTGGTTTTCTTCGGTTCTAACCCCGTTTTTCTTGGTTTACTTCCGTTCTAACC
The DNA here is from genome assembly GCF_054131305.1 of Coturnix japonica. NCBI lineage: Eukaryota > Metazoa > Chordata > Aves > Galliformes > Phasianidae > Coturnix > Coturnix japonica. The sequence continues at coordinate 112,183 of NC_140678.1, read as the reverse complement.
CGGCTTTTCTTGGTTTTTTTTGGCTCTAACCCTGTTTTTCTTGGTTTTCTTCCGTTCTAACCCGGCTTATCTTGTTTTTTTTCGGCTCTAACCCTGTTTTTATTGGTTTTCTTCCGTTCTAACCTGGCTTTTCTTGGTTTTCTTCCGTTCTAACCCGGCTTTTCTTAGTTCTTTTCGTCTCTAACCTTGTTTTTCTTGGTTTTTTTCGGCTCTAACCCTGTTTTTCTTGGTTTTTTTCGGCTCTAACCCTGTTTTTCTTGGTTTTCTTCCGCTCTAACCCTGCTTTTACAGGTTTTCTTTCGCTCTAACCCTGTTTTTCTTGGTTTTTTTCGTCTCTAAACCTGCTTTTCTTGATTTTTTTTGGCTCTAACCCTGTTTTTCTTGGTTTTCTTCCGCTCTAACCCTGTTTTTCTTGTTTTTTTTTCGGCTATAACCTTGTTTTTCTTGGTTTTATTGGTTAGGGTTAGGTTAGGGTTATTGTTAGGGTTAGGGTTAGGTTAGGGTTAGGGTTAGGGTTAGGGTTAGGGTTAGGGTTAGGGTTAGGGTAGGGTTAGGGTTAGGGTTAGGGGTAGGATTAGGGTTAGGGTTAGGTTTAGGGCTAGGGTTAGGGTTAGGGTTAGGGCTAGGGTTAAGATTAGGGTTAGGTTTAGGGTTAGGGTTATGGTTAGGGTTAGGGTTAGGGTTAGGGGTAGGGTTAGGGTTAGGGTTAGGGTTAGGGTTAGGGTTAAAGTTAGGGTTAGGGCTAGGGTTAGGGTTAGGGTTAGGGTTAGGGTTAGGGTTAGGGTTAGGGTTAGGGCTAGGGTTAGGTTTAGGGTTAGGGTTAGGGTTAGGGTTAGGGCTAGAGTAGGGTTAGGGTTAGGGTTAGGGCTAGGGTTAGGGTTAGGGTTAGGGTTAGGGTTAGGGTTAGGGTTAGGGTTAGGGTTAGGGCTAGAGTAGAGTTAGGGTTAGGGTTAGGGTTAGGGTTAAGGTTAGGGTTAGGGTTAGGGTTAGGGTTAGGGTTAGGGGTAGGGTTAGGGTTAGGGTTAGGGTTAGGGTTAGGGTTAGGGTTAGGGTTAGGGCTAGAGTAGGGTTAGGGTTAGGGTTAGGGTTAGGGTTAGGGTTAGGGTTAGGGTTAGGGTTAGGGTAGGGTTAGGGTTATGGTTAGGGTTAGGGTTAGGGTTAGGGTTAGGGTTAGGGTTAGGGTTAGGGTTTTTTTTCTTGTTTTTTTTGGCTCTAACCCTGTTTTTCTTGGATTTCTTCCCCTCTAACCTTGTTTTTCTTGGTTTCCTTCTGTTCTAACCCTGTTTTTCTTGGTTTTCTTCGGCTCTAACCCCGTTTTTCTTGTTTAACTTCCGTTCTAACCCTAATTTTCTTGGTTTTTTTTAGCTCTAACCCTGTTTTTCTTGGTTTTCTTCCGTTCTAACCCGGCTTTTCTTGGTTTTTTTCGGCTCTAACCCTGTTTTTCTTGGTTTTCTTCCGGTCTAACCCGGCTTTTCTTGGTTTTCTTCTGCTCTAACCCTGTTTTTCTTGGTTTTCTTCCGTTCTAACCCGGCTTTTCTTGATTTTCTTCCTCTCTAACCCTGTTTTTCTTGGTTTTCTTCCGTTCTAACCCGGCTTTTCTTAGTTGTTTTCGTCTCTAACCTTATTTTTCTTGGTTTTTTTCGGCTCTAACCCTGTTTTTCTTGGTTTTTTTCGGCTCTAACCCTGTTTTTCTTGGTTTTCTTCCTCTCTAACCCTGCTTTTATTGGTTTTCTTCCGCTCTAACCCTGTTTTTGTTGGTTTTCTTCCGTTCTAACCCGACTTTTCTTGGTTTTCTTCCGTTCTAACCCTGTTTTTCTTGGTTTTTTTCGGCTCTAACCCTGTTTTTCTTGTTTTTTTTCGGCTCTAACCCTGTTTTCCTTGGTTTTCTTCCGCTCTAACCCAGCTTTTCTTGGTTTTTTTCGGCTCTAACCCTTTTTTTCTTGTTTTTTTTCGGCTCTAACCCTGCTTTTCTGGGTTTTCTTTCGCTCTAACCCAGCTTTTCTTGTTTTTTTTCAGCTCTAACCCTTTTTTTCTTGTTTTTTTTCGGCTCTAACGCTGCTTTTCTTGGTTTTCTTCCGCTCTAACCATGTTTTTCTTGGTTTTCTTCGGCTCTAACCCCGTTTTTCTGGGTTTTCTTCCGTTCTAACCCGGCTTTTCTTGGTTTTCTTCGGCTCTAACCCTGTTTATCTTGGTTTTATTCCGCTCTAACCCTGTTTTTCTTGGTTTTTTCGGCTCTAACCCTTTTTTTCTTGGTTTTCTTACGTACTAATCCTGTTTTTCTTGGTTTTCTTCCGCTCTAACCCTGTTTTTCTTGTTTTTTTTCGGCTCTAACCCTTTTTTTCTTTGTTTTTTTTCGGCTCTAACCTTCTTTTTCTTGTTTTTTTTCGGCTCTAACCCCTTTTTTCTTGGTTTTCTTCCGCTCTAACCAAGTTTTTTCATGGTTTTTTTCGGCTCTAACCCTGTTTTTCTTGGTTTTCTTCCGCTCTAACACTGTTTTTCTTGGTTTTCTTCCGCTCTAACCCTGTTTTTCTTGGTTTTCTTCCGTTCTAACCCGGCTTTTCTTTGTTTTTTTCGGCTCTAACCCTGTTTTTCTTGGTTTTCTTCGGCTCTAACCCTCTTTTTCTTGGTTTTCTTCCATTCTAACCCGGCTTTTCTTGGTTTTTTTCGGCTCTAACCCTGTTTTTCTTGGTTTTCTTTTGTTCTAACCCTGTTTTTTTTGTTTTTTTTTGGCTCTAACCCGGCTTTTCTTGGTTTTCTTCTGCTCTAACCCTTTTTATCTTGGTTTTCTTCCGCTCTAACCCTGTTTTTCTTGGTTTTCTTCTGCTCTAACCCTGTTTTTCTTGTTTTTTTTCGGCTCTAACCCTGTTTTTCTTGGTTTATTCCGGCCCTAACCATGTTTTTCTTGGTTTTTTTCGGCTCTAACCCTTCTTTTCTTTGTTTTCTTTCGCTCTAACCCTGTTTTTCTTGGTTTTCTTCCGTTCTAACCCGGCTTTTCTTGGTTTTCTTCTGCTCTAACCCTGTTTTTCTTGGTTTTCTTCCGTTCTAACCCGGCTTTTCTTGGTTTTCTTTTGTTCTAACCCGGCTTTTCTTAGTTCTTTTCGTCTCTAACCTTGTTTTTCTTGGTTTTTTTCGGCTCTAACCCTGTTTTTCTTGGTTTTTTTCGGCTCTAACCCTGTTTTTCTTGGTTTTCTTCCGTTCTAACCCTGTTTTTCTTGGTTTTCTTCCGCTCTAACCCTGTTTTTCTTGTTTTTTTTCGGCTCTAACCCTTTTTTTCTTTGTTTTTTTTCGGCTCTAACCTTCTTTTTCTTGTTTTTTTTCGGCTCTAACCCCTTTTTTCTTGGTTTTCTTCCGCTCTAACCAAGTTTTTTCATGGTTTTTTTCGGCTCTAACCCTGTTTTTCTTGGTTTTCTTCCGCTCTAACACTGTTTTTCTTGGTTTTCTTCCGCTCTAACCCTGTTTTTCTTGGTTTTCTTCCGTTCTAACCCGGCTTTTCTTTGTTTTTTTCGGCTCTAACCCTGTTTTTCTTGGTTTTCTTCGGCTCTAACCCTGTTTTTCTTGGTTTTCTTCCGTTCTAACCCGGCTTTTCTTGGTTTTTTTCGGCTCTAACCCTGTTTTTCTTGGTTTTCTTTTGTTCTAACCCTGTTTTTTTTGTTTTCTTTTGGCTCTAACCCGGCTTTTCTTGGTTTTCTTCTGCTCTAACCCTTTTTATCTTGGTTTTCTTCCGCTCTAACCCTGTTTTTCTTGGTTTTCTTCTGCTCTAACCCTGTTTTTCTTGTTTTTTTTCGGCTCTAACCCTTTTTTTCTTGTTTTATTCCGGCCCTAACCATGTTTTTCTTGGTTTTTTTCGGCTCTAACCCTTCTTTTCTTTGTTTTCTTTCGCTCTAACCCTGTTTTTCTTGGTTTTCTTCCGTTCTAACCCGGCTTTTCTTGGTTTTCTTCTGCTCTAACCCTGTTTTTCTTGGTTTTCTTCCGTTCTAACCCGGCTTTTCTTGGTTTTCTTCCGTTCTAACCCGGCTTTTCTTAGTTCTTTTCGTCTCTAACCTTGTTTTTCTTGGTTTTTTTCGGCTCTAACCCTGTTTTTCTTGGTTTTTTTCGGCTCTAACCCTGTTTTTCTTGGTTTTCTTCCGCTCTAACCCTGCTTTTACTGGTTTTGTTCCGCTCTAACCCTGTATTTTTTGGTTTTTTTCGTCTCTAAACCTGCTTTTCTTGATTTTTTTCGGTTCTAACCCCGTTTTTCTTGGTTTACTTCCGTTCTAACCCGGCTTTTCTTGGTTTTTTTTGGCTCTAACCCTGTTTTTCTTGGTTTTCATCCGTTCTAACCCTGCTTTTCTTGGTTTTCTTCGGATCTAACCCGTTTTTCTTAGTTTTCTTCCGTTCTAACCCGGCTTTTCTTGGTTTTCTTCCGTTCTAACCCGGCTTTTCTTAGTTCTTTTCGTCTCTAACCTTGTTTTTCTTGGGTTTTTTCGGCTCTAACCCTGTTTTTCTTGGTTTTCTTCGGCTCTAACCCTGTTTTTCTTGGTTTTCTTCAGTTCTAACCCTGTTTTTCTTGGTTTTCTTCCGTTCTAACCCGGCTTTTCTTGGTTTTTTTCGGCTCTAACCCTGTTTTTCTTGGTTTTCTTTTGTTCTAACCCTGTTTTTCTTGTTTTTTTTCGGCTCTAACCCGGCTTTTCTTAGTTTTCTTCTGCTCTAACCCTTTTTATCTTGGTTTTCTTCCGCTCTAACCCTGTTTTTCTTGGTTTTCTTCTGCTCTAACCCTGTTTTTCTTGTTTTTTTCCGGCTCTAACCCTGTTTTTCTTGGTTTATTCCGGCTCTAACCCTGTTTTTCTTGGTTTTTTTCGGCTCTAACCCTGTTTTTATTGGTTTTCTTCCGCTCTAACCCTGTTTTTCTTGTTTTTCTTCCGTTCTAACCCGGCTTTTCTTGGTTTTCTTCTGCTCTAACCCGGCTTTTCTTGGTTTTCTTCCGTTCTAACCTGGCTTTTCTTGGTTTTCTTCCGTTCTAACCCGGCTTTTCTTAGTTCTTTTCGTCTCTAACCTTGTTTTTCTTGGTTTTTTTCGGCTCTAACCCTGTTTTTCTTGGTTTTTTTCGGCTCTAACCCTGTTTTTCTTGGTTTTCTTCCGCTCTAACCCTGCTTTTACTGGTTTTCTTCTGCTCTAACCCTGTATTTCTTGGTTTTTTTCGTCTCTAAACCTGCTTTTCTTGATTTTTTTCGGTTCTAACCCCGTTTTTCTTGGTTTACTTCCGTTCTAACCCGGCTTTTCTTGGTTTTTTTTGGCTCTAACCCTGTTTTTCTTGGTTTTCTTCCGTTCTAACCCGGCTTTTCTTGGTTTTCTTCGGCTCTAACCCGTTTTTCTTGGTTTTCTTCCGGTCTAACCCGGCTTTTCTTGGTTTTCTTCTGCTCTAACCCTGTTTTTCTTGGTTTTCTTCCGTTCTAACCCGGCTTTTCTTGGTTTTCTTCCGTTCTAACCCGGCTTTTCTTAGTTCTTTTCGTCTCTAACCTTGTTTTTCTTGGTTTTTTTCGGCTCTAACCCTGTTTTTTTTGGTTTTCTTCCGCTCTAACCCTGCTTTTACTGGTTTTCTTCCGCTCTAACCCTGTTTTTCTTGGTTTTTTTCGTCTCTAAACCAGCTTTTCTTGGTTTTTTTCGGCTCTAACCCTGTTTTTCTTGGTTTTTTTCGGCTCTAACCCTGTTTTTCTTGGTTTTCTTCCGCTCTAACCCTGGTTTTCTTGGTTTTCTCCGACTCTAAAGCTGTTTTTCTTGGTTTCTTCCGCTCTAACCCTGTTTTTCTTGGTTTTCTTCGGTTCTAACCCCGTTTTTCTTGGTTTTCTTCCGCTCTAACCCGGCTTTTCTTGGTTTTCTTTCGTTCTAACCCGGCTTTTCTTAGTTCTTTTCGTCTCTAACCTTGTTTTTCTTGGTTTTTTTCGGCTCTAAGCCTGTTTTTCTTGGTTTTTTTCGGCTCTAACCCTGTTTTTCTTGGTTTTCTTCCGCTCTAACCCTGCTTTTACTGGTTTTCTTCCGCTCTAACCCTGTTTTTCTTGGTTTTTTTCGGCTCTAACCATGTTTTTCTTGGTTTTTTTCGGCTAACCCTGTTTTTCTTGGTTTTCTTCGGTTCTAACCCCGTTTTTCTTGGTTTACTTCCGTTCTAACCTGGCTTTTCTTGGTTTTTTTTGGCTCTAACCCTGTTTTTCTTGGTTTTCTTCCGTTCTAACCCGGCTTTTCTTGTTTTTTTTCGGCTCTAACCCTGTTTTTATTGGTTTTCTTCCGTTCTAACCAGGCTTTTCTTGGTTTTCTTCTGCTCTAACCCTGTTTTTCTTGGTTTTCTTCTGTTCTAACCCGGCTTTTCTTGGTTTTCTTCCGTTCTAACCTGGCTTTTCTTAGTTCTTTTCGTTTCTAACCTTGTTTTTCTTGGTTTTTTTCGGCTCTAACCCTGTTTTTCTTGTTTTTTTTCGGCTCTAACCCTGTTTTTCTTGGTTTTCTTCCGCTCTAACCCTGCTTTTACTGGTTTTCTTCCGCTCTAACCCTGTTTTTCTTGTTTTTTTTCGTCTCTAAACCTGCTTTTCTTGATTTTTTTTGGCTCTAACCCTGTTTTTCTTGGTTTTCTTCCGCTCTAACCCTGTTTTTCTTGTTTTTTTTTTCGGCTTTAACCTTGTTTTTCTTGGTTTTATTGGTTAGGGTTAGGTTAGGGTTAGGGTTAGGATTAGGGTTAGGGTTAGGGTTAGGTTTAGGGCTAGGGTTAGGGTTAGGGTTAGGGTTAGGGTTAGGGTTAGGGTTAGGGTTAGGGTTAGGGTTAGGGCTAGAGTAGGTTTAGGGTTAGGGTTAGGGTTAGGGTTAGGGTTAAGATTAGGGTTAGGGTTAGGGTTAGGGTTATGGTTAGGGGTAGGGTTAGGGTTAGGGTTAGGGTTAGGGTTAGGGTTAGGGTTAGGGTTAGGGCTAGGGTTAGGGTTAGGGTTAGGGTTAGGGTTAGGGTTAGGGTTAGGGTTAGGGCTAGGGTTAGGTTTAGGGTTAGGGTTAGGGTTAGGGTTAGGGCTAGAGTAGGGTTAGGGTTAGGGTTAGGGTTAGGGTTAGGGTTAGGGCTAGGGTTAGGGTTAGGGTTAGGGTTAGGGTTAGGGTTAGGGTTAGGGTTAGGGTTAGGGTTAGGGTTAGGGTTAGGGTTAGGGTTAGGGCTAGAGTAGTGTTAGGGTTAGGGTTAGGGTTAGGGTTAAGGTTAGGGTTAGGGTTAGGGTTAGGGTTAGGGTTAGGGTTAGGGTTAGGGTTAGGGTTAGGGTTAGGGTTAGGGTTAGGGTTAGGGTTAGGGTTAGGGTTAGGGTTAGGGTTTGGGTAGGGTTAGGGTTATGGTTAGGGTTAAGGTTAGGGTTAGGGTTAGGGTTAGGGTTAGGGTTTTTTTTCTTGGTTTTTTTGGCTCTAACCCTGTTTTTCTTGGATTTCTTCCCCTCTAACCTTGTTTTTCTTGGTTTTCTTCCGCTCTAACCCGGCTTTTCTTGGTTTTTTTCGGCTCTAACCCTGTTTTTCTTGGTTTTTTTCGGCTCTAACCCTGTTTTTCTTGGTTTTCTTCCGCTCTAACCCTGTTTTTCCTGGTTTCCTTCCGTTCTAACCCCGTTTTTCTTGTTTAACTTCCGTTCTAACCCGAATTTTCTTGGTTTTTTTTGGCTCTAACCCTGTTTTTCTTGGTTTTCTTCCGTTCTAACCCGGCTTTTCTTGGTTTTTTTCGGCGCTAACCCTGTTTTTCTTGGTTTTCTTCCGGTCTAACCCGGCTTTTCTTGGTTTTCTTCTGCTCTAACCCTGTTTTTATTGGTTTTCTTCCGTTCTAACCCGGCTTTTCTTGATTTTCTTCCTCTCTAACCCTGTTTTTCTTGGTTTTCTTCCGTTCTAACCCGGCTTTTCTTGGTTTTCTTCCGTTCTAACCTGGCTTTTCTTGGTTTTCTTCTGCTCTAACCCTGTTTTTCTTGGTTTTCTTCCGTTCTAACCCGGCTTTTCTTAGTTGTTTTCGTCTCTAACCTTGTTTTTCTTGGTTTTTTTCGGCTCTAACCCTGTTTTTCTTGGTTTTTTTCGGCTCTAACCCTGTTTTTCTTGGTTTTCTTCCGCTCTAACCCTGCTTTTATTGGTTTTCTTCCGCTCTAACCCTGTTTTTGTTGGTTTTCTTCCGTTCTAACCCGACTTTTCTTGGTTTTCTTCCGTTCTAACCCTGTTTTTCTTGGTTTTTTTCGGCTCTAACCCTGTTTTTCTTGTTTTTTTTCGGCTCTAACCCTGTTTTCCTTGGTTTTCTTCCGCTCTAACCCAGCTTTTCTTTGTTTTTTCGGCTCTAACCCTTTTTTTTTGTTTTTTTTCGGCTCTAACCCTGCTTTTCTTGGTTTTCTTCCGCTCTAACCCAGCTTTTCTTGGTTTTTTTCGGCTCTAACCCTTTTTTTCTTGTTTTTTTTCGGCTCTAACGCGGCTTTTCTTGGTTTTCTTCCGCTCTAACCATGTTTTTCTTGGTTTTCTTCCGCTCTAACCCTGCTTTTATTGGTTTTCTTCCGCTCTAACCCTGTTTTTCTTGGTTTTCTTCCGGTCTAACCCGGCTTTTCTTGGTTTTCTTCTGATCTAACCCTGTTTATCTTGGTTTTATTCCGCTCTAACCTTGTTTTTCTTGGTTTTTTTCGGCTCTAACCCTTTTTTTCTCGGTTTTCTTACGTACTAATCCTGTTTTTCTTGGTTTTCTTCCGCTCTAACCCTGTTTTTCTTGTTTTTTTTCGGCTCTAACCCTGTTTTTCTTGTTTTTTTTCGGCTCTAACCCTCTTTTTCTTGGTTTTTTTCGGCTCTAACCCCTTTTTTCTTGGTTTTCTTCCGCTCTAACCAAGTTTTTTCATGGTTTTTTTCGGCTCTAACCCTGTTTTTCTTGGGTTTCTTCCGTTCTAACCCGGCTTTTCTTGTTTTTTTTCGGCTCTAACCCTGTTTTTATTGGTTTTCTTCCGTTCTAACCCGGCTTTTCTTGGTTTTCTTCTGCTCTAACCCTGTTTTTCTTGGTTTTCTTCGGCTCTAACCCTGTTTTTCTTGGTTTTCTTCCGTTCTAACCCGGCTTTTCTTGGTTTTTTTCGGCTCTAACCCTGTTTTTCTTGTTTTTTTTCGGCTCTAACCCGGCTTTTCTTGGTTTTCTTCTGCTCTAACCCTTTTTATCTTGGTTTTCTTCCGCTCTAACCCTGTTTTTCTTGGTTTATTCCGGCTCTAACCCTGTTTTTCTTGTTTTTTTTCGGCTCTAACCCTTCTTTTCTTTGTTTTCTTCCGCTCTAACCCTGTTTTTCTTGGTTTTCTTCCATTCTAACCCGGCTTTTCTTGGTTTTCTTCTGCTCTAACCCTGTTTTTCTTGGTTTTATCCGTTCTAACCCGGCTTTTCTTGGTTTTCTTCCGTTCTAACCCGGCTTTTCTTAGTTCTTTTCGTCTCTAACCTTGTTTTTCTTGGTTTTTTTCGGCTCTAACCCTGTTTTTCTTGGTTTTTTTCGGCTCTAACCCTGTTTTTCTTGGTTTTCTTCCGCTCTAACCCTGCTTTTACTGGTTTTCTTCCGCTCTAACCCTGTTTTTCTTGGTTTTTTTCGTTTCTAAACCTGCTTTTCTTGATTTTTTTCGGTTCTAACCCCGTTTTTCTTGGTTTACTTCCGTTCTAACCCAGCTTTTCTTGGTTTTTTTTGGCTCTAACCCTGTTTTTCTTGGTTTTCTTCCGTTCTAACCCTGCTTTTCTTGGTTTTCTTCGGCTCTAACCCGTTTTTCTTGGTTTTCTTCCGTTCTAACCCGGCTTTTCTTGGTTTTCTTCTGCTCTAACCCTGTTTTTCTTGGTTTTCTTCCGTTCTAACCCGGCTTTTCTTGGTTTTCTTCCGCTCTAACCCTGCTTTTCTTGTTTTTTTTCGGCTCTAACCCTGTTTTTCTGGGTTTTTTTTGGCTCTAACCCTGTTTTTCTTGGTTTTCTTCCGCTCTAACCCTGTTTTTCTTGGTTTTCTCCGACTCTAACCCTGTTTTTCTTGGTTTCCTTCCGCTCTAACCCTGTTTTTCTTGGTTTTCTTCGGTTCTAACCCCGTTTTTCTTGGTTTACTTCCGTTCTAACCCGGCTTTTCTTGGTTTTTTTTGGCTCTAACCCCGTTTTTCTTGGTTTTCTTCCGTTCTAACCCGGCTTTTCTTAGTTCTTTTCGTCTCTAACCTTGTTTTTCTTGGTTTTTTTCGGCTCTAAGCCTGTTTTTCTTGGTTTTTTTCGGCTCTAACCCTGTTTTTCTTGGTTTTCTTCCGCTCTAACCTTGTTTTTCTTGGTTTTCTTCCGCTCTAACCCGGCTTTTCTTGGTTTTTTTCGGCTCTAACCCTGTTTTTCTTGGTTTTTTTCGGCTCTAACCCTGTTTTTCTTGGTTTTCTTCCGCTCTAACCCTGTTTTTCCTGGTTTCCTTCCGTTCTAACCCTGTTTTTCTTGGTTTTCTTCGGCTCTAACCCCGTTTTTCTTGTTTAACTTCCGTTCTAACCCGAATTTTCTTGGTTTTTTTTGGCTCTAACCCTGTTTTTCTTGGTTTTCTTCCGTTCTAACCCGGCTTTTCTTGGTTTTTTTCGGCGCTAACCCTGTTTTTCTTGGTTTTCTTCCGGTCTAACCCGGCTTTTCTTGGTTTTCTTCTGCTCTAACCCTGTTTTTATTGGTTTTCTTCCGTTCTAACCCGGCTTTTCTTGATTTTCTTCCTCTCTAACCCTGTTTTTCTTGGTTTTCTTCCGTTCTAACCCGGCTTTTCTTGGTTTTCTTCCGTTCTAACCTGGCTTTTCTTGGTTTTCTTCTGCTCTAACCCTGTTTTTCTTGGTTTTCTTCCGTTCTAACCCGGCTTTTCTTAGTTGTTTTCGTCTCTAACCTTGTTTTTCTTGGTTTTTTTCGGCTCTAACCCTGTTTTTCTTGGTTTTTTTCGGCTCTAACCCTGTTTTTCTTGGTTTTCTTCCGCTCTAACCCTGCTTTTATTGGTTTTCTTCCGCTCTAACCCTGTTTTTGTTGGTTTTCTTCCGTTCTAACCCGACTTTTCTTGGTTTTCTTCCGTTCTAACCCTGTTTTTCTTGGTTTTTTTCGGCTCTAACCCTGTTTTTCTTGTTTTTTTTCGGCTCTAACCCTGTTTTCCTTGGTTTTCTTCCGCTCTAACCCAGCTTTTCTTTGTTTTTTCGGCTCTAACCCTTTTTTTTTGTTTTTTTTCGGCTCTAACCCTGCTTTTCTTGGTTTTCTTCCGCTCTAACCCAGCTTTTCTTGGTTTTTTTCGGCTCTAACCCTTTTTTTCTTGTTTTTTTTCGGCTCTAACGCGGCTTTTCTTGGTTTTCTTCCGCTCTAACCATGTTTTTCTTGGTTTTCTTCCGCTCTAACCCTGCTTTTATTGGTTTTCTTCCGCTCTAACCCTGTTTTTCTTGGTTTTCTTCCGGTCTAACCCGGCTTTTCTTGGTTTTCTTCTGATCTAACCCTGTTTATCTTGGTTTTATTCCGCTCTAACCTTGTTTTTCTTGGTTTTTTTCGGCTCTAACCCTTTTTTTCTCGGTTTTCTTACGTACTAATCCTGTTTTTCTTGGTTTTCTTCCGCTCTAACCCTGTTTTTCTTGTTTTTTTTCGGCTCTAACCCTGTTTTTCTTGTTTTTTTTCGGCTCTAACCCTCTTTTTCTTGGTTTTTTTCGGCTCTAACCCCTTTTTTCTTGGTTTTCTTCCGCTCTAACCAAGTTTTTTCATGGTTTTTTTCGGCTCTAACCCTGTTTTTCTTGGGTTTCTTCCGCTCTAACACTGTTTTTCTTGGTTTTCTTCCGGTCTAACCCTGTTTTTCTTGGTTTTCTTCCGTTCTAACCCGGCTTTTCTTTGTTTTTTTCGGCTCTAACCCTGTTTTTCTTGGTTTTCTTCGGCTCTAACCCTGTTTTTCTTGGTTTTCTTCCGTTCTAACCCGGCTTTTCTTGGTTTTTTTCGGCTCTAACCCTGTTTTTCTTGTTTTTTTTCGGCTCTAACCCGGCTTTTCTTGGTTTTCTTCTGCTCTAACCCTTTTTATCTTGGTTTTCTTCCGCTCTAACCCTGTTTTTCTTGGTTTATTCCGGCTCTAACCCTGTTTTTCTTGTTTTTTTTCGGCTCTAACCCTTCTTTTCTTTGTTTTCTTCCGCTCTAACCCTGTTTTTCTTGGTTTTCTTCCATTCTAACCCGGCTTTTCTTGGTTTTCTTCTGCTCTAACCCTGTTTTTCTTGGTTTTATCCGTTCTAACCCGGCTTTTCTTGGTTTTCTTCCGTTCTAACCCGGCTTTTCTTAGTTCTTTTCGTCTCTAACCTTGTTTTTCTTGGTTTTTTTCGGCTCTAACCCTGTTTTTCTTGGTTTTTTTCGGCTCTAACCCTGTTTTTCTTGGTTTTCTTCCGCTCTAACCCTGCTTTTACTGGTTTTCTTCCGCTCTAACCCTGTTTTTCTTGGTTTTTTTCGTTTCTAAACCTGCTTTTCTTGATTTTTTTCGGTTCTAACCCCGTTTTTCTTGGTTTACTTCCGTTCTAACCCAGCTTTTCTTGGTTTTTTTTGGCTCTAACCCTGTTTTTCTTGGTTTTCTTCCGTTCTAACCCTGCTTTTCTTGGTTTTCTTCGGCTCTAACCCGTTTTTCTTGGTTTTCTTCCGTTCTAACCCGGCTTTTCTTGGTTTTCTTCTGCTCTAACCCTGTTTTTCTTGGTTTTCTTCCGTTCTAACCCGGCTTTTCTTGGTTTTCTTCCGCTCTAACCCTGCTTTTCTTGTTTTTTTTCGGCTCTAACCCTGTTTTTCTGGGTTTTTTTTGGCTCTAACCCTGTTTTTCTTGGTTTTCTTCCGCTCTAACCCTGTTTTTCTTGGTTTTCTCCGACTCTAACCCTGTTTTTCTTGGTTTCCTTCCGCTCTAACCCTGTTTTTCTTGGTTTTCTTCGGTTCTAACCCCGTTTTTCTTGGTTTACTTCCGTTCTAACCCGGCTTTTCTTGGTTTTTTTTGGCTCTAACCCCGTTTTTCTTGGTTTTCTTCCGTTCTAACCCGGCTTTTCTTAGTTCTTTTCGTCTCTAACCTTGTTTTTCTTGGTTTTTTTCGGCTCTAAGCCTGTTTTTCTTGGTTTTTTTCGGCTCTAACCCTGTTTTTCTTGGTTTTCTTCCGCTCTAACCCTGCTTTTACTGGTTTTCTTCCGCTCTAACCCTGTTTTTCTTGGTTTTTTTCGGCTCTAACCCTGTTTTTCTTGGTTTTTTTCGGCTCTAACCCTGTTTTTCTTGGTTTTCTTCGGTTCTAACCGCGTTTTTCTTGGTTTACTTCCGTTCTAACCCGGCTTTTCTTGGTTTTTTTTGGCTCTAACCCTGTTTTTATTGGTTTTCTTCCGTTCTAACCCGGCTTTTCTTGTTTTTTTTCGGCTCTAACCCTGTTTTTATTGGTTTTCTTCCGTTCTAACCCGGCTTTTCTTGGTTTTCTTCTGCTCTAACCCTGTTTTTCTTGGTTTTCTTCCGTTCTAACCCGGCTTTTCTTGGTTTTCTTCCGTTCTAACCCGGCTTTTCTTAGTTCTTTTCGTCTCTAACCTTGTTTTTCTTGGTTTTTTTCGGCTCTAACCCTGTTTTTCTTGTTTTTTTTCGGCTCTAACCCTGTTTTTCTTGGTTTTCTTCCGCTCTAACCCTGCTTTTACTGGTTTTCTTCCGCTCTAACCCTGTTTTTCTTGGTTTTTTTCGTCTCTAAACCTGCTTTTCTTGATTTTTTTTGGCTCTAACCCTGTTTTTCTTGGTTTTCTTCCGCTCTAACCCTGTTTTTCTTATTTTTTTTTCGGCTATAACCTTGTTTTTCTTGGCTTTATTGGTTAGGGTTAGGTTAGGGTTAGGGTTAGGGTTAGGGTTAGGGTTAGGGTTAGGGTAGGGTTAGGGTTAGGGTTAGGGGTAGGATTAGGGTTAGGGTTAGGGTTAGGGTTAGGGTTAAGTTTAGGGCTAGGGTTAGGGTTAGGGTTAGGGTTAGGGTTAGGGTTAGGGTTAGAGTTCGGGTTAGGGTTAGGGTTAGGGTTAGGGTTAGGGTTAGGGTTAGGGCTAGAGTAGGTTTAGGGTTAGGGTTAGGGTTAGGGTTAGGGTCAAGATTAGGGTTAGGGTTAGGGTTAGGGTTAGGGTTAGGGTTAGGGTTAGGGTTAGGGCTAGGGTTAGGGTTAGGGTTAGGGTTAGGGTTAGGGTTAGGGTTAGGGTTAGGGTTAGGGTTAGGGTTAGGGCTAGGGTTAGGTTTAGGGTTAGGGTAAGGGTTAGGGTTAGGGCTAGAGTAGGGTTAGGGTTAGGGTTAGGGTTAGGGTTAGGGCTAGGGTTAGGGTTAGGGTTAGGGTTAGGGTTAGGGTTAGGGTTAGGGCTAGAGTAGGGTTAGGGTTAGGGTTAGGGTTAGGGTTAAGGTTAGGGTTAGGGTTAGGGTTAAGGTTAGGGTTAGGGTTAGGGGTAGGGTTAGGGTTAGGGTTAGGGTTAGGGTTAGGGTTAGGGCTAGGGTTAGGGTTAGGGTTAGTGTTAGGGTAGGGTTAGGGTTAGGGTTAGGGTTAGGGTTAGGGTTAGGGTTAGGGTTAGGGTTAGGGTAGGGTTAGGGTTAGGGTTAGGGTTAGGGTTAGGGCTAGAGTAGGGTTAGGGTTAGGGTTAGGGTTAGGTTTAGGGTTAGGGTTAGGGTTAGGGTAGGGTTAGGGTTAGGGTTAGGGTTAGGGTTAGGGTTAGGGTTAGGGTTAGGGTTAGGGTTAGGGTTTTTTTTCTTGGTTTTTTTGGCTCTAACCCTGTTTTTCTTGGATTTCTTCCCCTCTAACCTTGTTTTTCTTGGTTTTCTTCCGCTCTAACCCGGCTTTTCTTGGTTTTTTTCGGCTCTAACCCTGTTTTTCTTGGTTTTTTTCGGCTCTAACCCTGTTTTTCTTGGTTTTCTTCCGCTCTAACCCTGTTTTTCTTGGTTTCCTTCCGTTCTAACCCTGTTTTTCTTGGTTTTCTTCGGCTCTAACCCCGTTTTTCTTGTTTAACTTCCGTTCTAATCCGAATTTTCTTGGTTTTTTTTGGCTCTAACCCTGTTTTTCTTTGTTTTCTTCCGTTCTAACCCGGCTTTTCTTGGTTTTTTTCGGCTCTAACCCTGTTTTTCTTGGTTTTCTTCCGGTCTAACCCGGCTTTTCTTGGTTTTCTTCTGCTCTAACCCTGTTTTTCTTGGTTTTCTTCCGTTCTAACCCGGCTTTTCTTGATTTTCTTCCTCTCTAACCCTGTTTTTCTTGGTTTTCTTCCGTTCTAACCCGGCTTTTCTTAGTTGTTTTCGTCTCTAACCTTGTTTTTCTTGGTTTTTTTCGGCTCTAACCCTTTTTTTCTTGTTTTTTTTCGGCTCTAACGCGGCTTTTCTTGGTTTTCTTCCGCTCTAACCATGTTTTTCTTGGTTTTCTTCGGCTCTAACCCCGTTTTTCTTGGTTTTCTTCCGTTCTAACCCGGCTTTTCTTGGTTTTCTTCTGATCTAACCCTGTTTATCTTGGTTTTATTCCGCTCTAACCTTGTTTTTCTTGGTTTTTTTCGGCTCTAACCCTTTTTTTCTCGGTTTTCTTACGTACTAATCCTGTTTTTCTTGGTTTTCTTTTGCTCTAACCCTGTTTTTCTTGTTTTTTTTCGGCTCTAACCCTGTTTTTCTTGGTTTTTTTCGGCTCTAACCCTCTTTTTCTTGGTTTTTTTCGGCTCTAACCCCTTTTTTCTTGGTTTTCTTCCGCTCTAACCAAGTTTTTTCATGGTTTTTTTCGGCTCTAACCCTGTTTTTCTTGGGTTTCTTCCGCTCTAACACTGTTTTTCTTGGTTTTCTTCCGTTCTAACCCGGCTTTTCTTGGTTTTCTTCCGTTCTAACCCGGCTTTTCTTTGTTTTTTTCGGCTCTAACCCTGTTTTTCTTGGTTTTCTTCGGATCTAACCCTGTTTTTCTTGGTTTTCTTCCGTTCTAACCCGGCTTTTCTTTTTTTTTATCGGCTCTAACCCTGTTTTTCTTGGTTTTCTTTTGTTCTAACCCTGTTTTTCTTGTTTTTTTTCGGCTCTAACCCGGCTTTTCTTGGTTTTCTTCTGCTCTAACCCTTTTTATCTTGGTTTTCTTCCGCTCTAACCCTGTTTTTCTTGGTTTATTCCGGCTCTAACCCTGTTTTTCTTGGTTTTTTTCGGCTCTAACCCTTCTTTTCTTTGTTTTCTTCCGCTCTAACCCTGTTTTTCTTGGTTTTCTTCCATTCTAACCCGGCTTTTCTTGGTTTTCTTCTGCTCTAACCCTGTTTTTCTTGGTTTTATCCGTTCTAACCCGGCTTTTCTTGGTTTTCTTCCGTTCTAACCCGGCTTTTCTTAGTTCTTTTCGTCTCTAACCTTGTTTTTCTTGGTTTTTTTCGGCTCTAACCCTGTTTTTCTTGGTTTTTTTTGGCTCTAACCCTGTTTTTCTTGGTTTTCTTCCGCTCTAACCCTGCTTTTACTGGTTTTCTTCTGCTCTAACCCTGTTTTTCTTGGTTTTTTTCGTTTCTAAACCTGCTTTTCTTGATTTTTTTCGGTTCTAACCCCGTTTTTCTTGGTTTACTTCCGTTCTAACCCAGCTTTTCTTGGTTTTTTTTGGCTCTAACCCTGTTTTTCTTGGTTTTCTTCCGTTCTAACCCTGCTTTTCTTGGTTTTCTTCGGCTCTAACCCGTTTTTCTTGGTTTTCTTCCGTTCTAACCCGGCTTTTCTTGGTTTTCTTCTGCTCTAACCCTGTTTTTCTTGGTTTTCTTCCGTTCTAACCCGGCTTTTCTTGGTTTTCTTCCGCTCTAACCCTGCTTTTCTTGTTTTTTTTCGGCTCTAACCCTGTTTTTCTGGGTTTTTTTTGGCTCTAACCCTGTTTTTCTTGGTTTTCTTCCGCTCTAACCCTGTTTTTCTTGGATTTCTCCGACTCTAACCCTGTTTTTCTTGGTTTCCTTCCGCTCTAACCCTGTTTTTCTTGGTTTTCTTCGGTTCTAACCCAGTTTTTCTTGGTTTACTTCCGTTCTAACCCGGCTTTTCTTGGTTTTTTTTGGCTCTAACCCCGTTTTTCTTGGTTTTCTTCCGTTCTAACCCGGCTTTTCTTAGTTCTTTTCGTCTCTAACCTTGTTTTTCTTGGTTTTTTTCGGCTCTAAGCCTGTTTTTCTTGGTTTTTTTCGGCTCTAACCCTGTTTTTCTTGGTTTTCTTCCGCTCTAACCCTGCTTTTACTGGTTTTCTTCCGCTCTAACCCTGTTTTTCTTGGTTTTTTTCGGCTCTAACCCTGTTTTTCTTGGTTTTTTTCGGCTCTAACCCTGTTTTTCTTGGTTTTCTTCGGTTCTAACCGCGTTTTTCTTGGTTTACTTCCGTTCTAACCCGGCTTTTCTTGGTTTTTTTTGGCTCTAACCCTGTTTTTATTGGTTTTCTTCCGTTCTAACCCGGCTTTTCTTGTTTTTTTTCGGCTCTAACCCTGTTTTTATTGGTTTTCTTCCGTTCTAACCCGGCTTTTCTTGGTTTTCTTCTGCTCTAACCCTGTTTTTCTTGGTTTTCTTCCGTTCTAACCCGGCTTTTCTTGGTTTTCTTCCGTTCTAACCCGGCTTTTCTTAGTTCTTTTCGTCTCTAACCTTGTTTTTCTTGGTTTTTTTCGGCTCTAACCCTGTTTTTCTTGTTTTTTTTCGGCTCTAACCCTGTTTTTCTTGGTTTTCTTCCGCTCTAACCCTGCTTTTACTGGTTTTCTTCCGCTCTAACCCTGTTTTTCTTGGTTTTTTTCGTCTCTAAACCTGCTTTTCTTGATTTTTTTTGGCTCTAACCCTGTTTTTCTTGGTTTTCTTCCGCTCTAACCCTGTTTTTCTTGTTTTTTTTTCGGCTATAACCTTGTTTTTCTTGGCTTTATTGGTTAGGGTTAGGTTAGAATTAGGGTTAGGGTTAGGGTTAGGGTTAGGGTTAGGGTTAGGGTTAGGGTTAGGGTTAGGGTTAGGGTTAGGGTTAGGTTTAGGGCTAGGGTTAGGGTTAGGGTTAGGGTTAGGGTTAGGGTTAGGGTTAGGGTTAGGGTTAGGTTTAGAGTTCGGGTTAGGGTTAGGGTTAGGGTTAGGGTTAGGGTTAGGGTTAGGGTTAGGGCTAGAGTAGGTTTAGGGTTAGGGTTAGGGTTAGGGTTAGGGTTAAGATTAGGGTTAGGGTTAGGGTTAGGGTTAGGGTTAGGGTTAGGGTTAGGGTTAGGGCTAGGGTTAGGGTTAGGGTTAGGGTTAGGGTTAGGGTTAGGATTAGGGTTAGGGTTAGGGTTAGGGCTAGGGTTAGGTTTAGGGTTAGGGTAAGGGTTAGGGTTAGGGCTAGAGTAGGGTTAGGGTTAGGGTTAGGGTTAGGGTTAGGGCTAGGGTTAGGGTTAGGGTTAGGGTTAGGGTTAGGGTTAGGGTTAGGGTTAGGGCTAGAGTAGGGTTAGGGTTAGGGTTAGGGTTAGGGTTAAGCTTAGGGTTAGGGTTAGGGTTAGGGTTAGGGTTAGGGGTAGGGTTAGGGTTAGGGTTAGGGTTAGGGTTAGTGTTAGGGTTAGGGCTAGGGTTAGGGTTAGGGTTAGTGTTAGGGTAGGGTTAGGGTTAGGGTTAGGGTTAGGGTTAGGGTTAGGGTTAGGGTAGGGTTAGGGTTAGGGTTAGGGTTAGGGTTAGGGCTAGAGTAGGGTTAGGGTTAGGGTTAGGGTTAGGTTTAGGGTTAGGGTTACGGTTAGGGTAGGGTTAGGGTTAGGGTTAGGGTTAGGATTAGGGTTAGGGTTAGGGTTAGGGTTAGGGTTAGGGTTTTTTTTCTTGGTTTTTTTGGCTCTAACCCTGTTTTTCTTGGATTTCTTCCCCTCTAACCTTGTTTTTCTTGGTTTTCTTCCGCTCTAACCCGGCTTTTCTTGGTTTTTTTCGGCTCTAACCCTGTTTTTCTTGGTTTTTTTCGGCTCTAACCCTGTTTTTCTTGGTTTTCTTCCGCTCTAACCCTGTTTTTCTTGGTTTTCTTCCGCTCTAACCCTGTTTTTCTTGGTTTTCTTCCATTCTAACCCGGCTTTTCTTGGTTTTCTTCTGCTCTAACCCTGTTTTTCTTGTTTTTATCCGTTCTAACCCGGCTTTTCTTGGTTTTCTTCCGTTCTAACCCGGCTTTTCTTAGTTCTTTTCGTCTCTAACCTTGTTTTTCTTGTTTTTTTTCGGCTCTAACCCTGTTTTTCTTGGTTTTTTTCGGCTCTAACCCTGTTTTTCTTGGTTTTCTTCCGCTCTAACCCTGCTTTTACTGGTTTTCTTCCGCTCTAACCCTGTTTTTCTTGGTTTTTTTCGTTTCTAAACCTGCTTTTCTTGATTTTTTTCGGTTCTAACCCCGTTTTTCTTGGTTTACTTCCGTTCTAACCCAGCTTTTCTTGGTTTTTTTTGGCTCTAACCCTGTTTTTCTTGGTTTTCTTCCGTTCTAACCCTGCTTTTCTTGGTTTTCTTCGGCTCTAACCCGTTTTTCTTGGTTTTCTTCCGTTCTAACCCGGCTTTTCTTGGTTTTCTTCTGCTCTAACCCTGTTTTTCTTGGTTTTCTTCCGTTCTAACCCGGCTTTTCTTGGTTTTCTTCCGCTCTAACCCTGCTTTTCTTGTTTTTTTTCGGCTCTAACCCTGTTTTTCTGGGTTTTTTTTGGCTCTAACCCTGTTTTTCTTGGTTTTCTTCCGCTCTAACCCTGTTTTTCTTGGTTTTCTCCGACTCTAACCCTGTTTTTCTTGGTTTCCTTCCGCTCTAACCCTGTTTTTCTTGGTTTTCTTCGGTTCTAACCCCGTTTTTCTTGGTTTACTTCCGTTCTAACCCGGCTTTTCTTGGTTTTTTTTGGCTCTAACCCCGTTTTTCTTGGTTTTCTTCCGTTCTAACCCGGCTTTTCTTAGTTCTTTTCGTCTCTAACCTTGTTTTTCTTGGTTTTTTTCGGCTCTAAGCCTGTTTTTCTTGGTTTTCTTCCGCTCTAACCCTGCTTTTACTGGTTTTCTTCCGCTCTAACCCTGTTTTTCTTGTTTTTTTTCGGCTCTAACCCTGTTTTTCTTGGTTTTTTTCGGCTCTAACCCTGTTTTTCTTGGTTTTCTTCGGTTCTAACCCCGTTTTTCTTGGTTTACTTCCGTTCTAACCCGGCTTTTCTTGGTTTTTTTTGGCTCTAACCCTGTTTTTATTGGTTTTCTTCCGTTCTAACCCGGCTTTTCTTGTTTTTTTTCGGCTCTAACCCTGTTTTTATTGGTTTTCTTCCGTTCTAACCCGGCTTTTCTTGGTTTTCTTCTGCTCTAACCCTGTTTTTCTTGGTTTTCTTCCGTTCTAACCCGGCTTTTCTTGGTTTTCTTCCGTTCTAACCCGGCTTTTCTTAGTTCTTTTCGTCTCTAACCTTGTTTTTCTTGGTTTTTTTCGGCTCTAACCCTGTTTTTCTTGTTTTTTTTCGGCTCTAACCCTGTTTTTCTTGGTTTTCTTCCGCTCTAACCCTGCTTTTACTGGTTTTCTTCCGCTCTAACCCTGTTTTTCTTGGTTTTTTTCGTCTCTAAACCTGCTTTTCTTGATTTTTTTTGGCTCTAACCCTGTTTTTCTTGGTTTTCTTCCGCTCTAACCCTGTTTTTCTTGTTTTTTTTTCGGCTATAACCTTGTTTTTCTTGGCTTTATTGGTTAGGGTTAGGTTAGGGTTAGGGTTAGGGTTAGGGTTAGGGTTAGGGTTAGGGTAGGGTTAGGGTTAGGGTTAGGGGTAGGATTAGGGTTAGGGTTAGGGTTAGGGTTAGGGTTAAGTTTAGGGCTAGGGTTAGGGTTAGGGTTAGGGTTAGGGTTAGGGTTAGGGTTAGGGTTAGAGTTCGGGTTAGGGTTAGGGTTAGGGTTAGGGTTAGGGTTAGGGTTAGGGCTAGAGTAGGTTTAGGGTTAGGGTTAGGGTTAGGGTTAGGGTCAAGATTAGGGTTAGGGTTAGGGTTAGGGTTAGGGTTAGGGTTAGGGTTAGGGTTAGGGCTAGGGTTAGGGTTAGGGTTAGGGTTAGGGTTAGGGTTAGGGTTAGGGTTAGGGTTAGGGTTAGGGCTAGGGTTAGGTTTAGGGTTAGGGTAAGGGTTAGGGTTAGGGCTAGAGTAGGGTTAGGGTTAGGGTTAGGGTTAGGGTTAGGGCTAGGGTTAGGGTTAGGGTTAGGGTTAGGGTTAGGGTTAGGGTTAGGGTTAGGGCTAGAGTAGGGTTAGGGTTAGGGTTAGGGTTAGGGTTAAGGTTAGGGTTAGGGTTAGGGTTAGGGTTAGGGTTAGGGTTAGGGGTAGGGTTAGGGTTAGGGTTAGGGTTAGGGTTAGGGTTAGGGTTAGGGTTAGGGCTAGGGTTAGGGTTAGGGTTAGTGTTAGGGTAGGGTTAGGGTTAGGGTTAGGGTTAGGGTTAGGGTTAGGGTTAGGGTTAGGGTAGGGTTAGGGTTAGGGTTAGGGTTAGGGTTAGGGCTAGAGTAGGGTTAGGGTTAGGGTTAGGGTTAGGTTTAGGGTTAGGGTTAGGGTTAGGGTAGGGTTAGGGTTAGGGTTAGGGTTAGGGTTAGGGTTAGGGTTAGGGTTAGGGTTAGGGTTAGGGTTAGGGTTAGGGTTAGGGTTTTTTTTCTTGGTTTTTTTGGCTCTAACCCTGTTTTTCTTGGATTTCTTCCCCTCTAACCTTGTTTTTCTTGGTTTTCTTCCGCTCTAACCCGGCTTTTCTTGGTTTTTTTCGGCTCTAACCCTGTTTTTCTTGGTTTTTTTCGGCTCTAACCCTGTTTTTCTTGGTTTTCTTCCGCTCTAACCCTGTTTTTCTTGGTTTCCTTCCGTTCTAACCCTGTTTTTCTTGGTTTTCTTCGGCTCTAACCCCGTTTTTCTTGTTTAACTTCCGTTCTAATCCGAATTTTCTTGGTTTTTTTTGGCTCTAACCCTGTTTTTCTTTGTTTTCTTCCGTTCTAACCCGGCTTTTCTTGGTTTTTTTCGGCTCTAACCCTGTTTTTCTTGGTTTTCTTCCGGTCTAACCCGGCTTTTCTTGGTTTTCTTCTGCTCTAACCCTGTTTTTCTTGGTTTTCTTCCGTTCTAACCCGGCTTTTCTTGATTTTCTTCCTCTCTAACCCTGTTTTTCTTGGTTTTCTTCCGTTCTAACCCGGCTTTTCTTAGTTGTTTTCGTCTCTAACCTTGTTTTTCTTGGTTTTTTTCGGCTCTAACCCTTTTTTTCTTGTTTTTTTTTCGGCTCTAACGCGGCTTTTCTTGGTTTTCTTCCGCTCTAACCATGTTTTTCTTGGTTTTCTTCGGCTCTAACCCCGTTTTTCTTGGTTTTCTTCCGTTCTAACCCGGCTTTTCTTGGTTTTCTTCTGATCTAACCCTGTTTATCTTGGTTTTATTCCGCTCTAACCTTGTTTTTCTTGGTTTTTTTCGGCTCTAACCCTTTTTTTCTCGGTTTTCTTACGTACTAATCCTGTTTTTCTTGGTTTTCTTTTGCTCTAACCCTGTTTTTCTTGTTTTTTTTCGGCTCTAACCCTGTTTTTCTTGGTTTTTTTCGGCTCTAACCCTCTTTTTCTTGGTTTTTTTCGGCTCTAACCCCTTTTTTCTTGGTTTTCTTCCGCTCTAACCAAGTTTTTTCATGGTTTTTTTCGGCTCTAACCCTGTTTTTCTTGGGTTTCTTCCGCTCTAACACTGTTTTTCTTGGTTTTCTTCCGGTCTAACCCTGTTTTTCTTGGTTTTCTTCCGTTCTAACCCGGCTTTTCTTTGTTTTTTTCGGCTCTAACCCTGTTTTTCTTGGTTTTCTTCGGATCTAACCCTGTTTTTCTTGGTTTTCTTCCGTTCTAACCCGGCTTTTCTTTTTTTTTATCGGCTCTAACCCTGTTTTTCTTGGTTTTCTTTTGTTCTAACCCTGTTTTTCTTGTTTTTTTTCGGCTCTAACCCGGCTTTTCTTGGTTTTCTTCTGCTCTAACCCTTTTTATCTTGGTTTTCTTCCGCTCTAACCCTGTTTTTCTTGGTTTATTCCGGCTCTAACCCTGTTTTTCTTGGTTTTTTTCGGCTCTAACCCTTCTTTTCTTTGTTTTCTTCCGCTCTAACCCTGTTTTTCTTGGTTTTCTTCCATTCTAACCCGGCTTTTCTTGGTTTTCTTCTGCTCTAACCCTGTTTTTCTTGGTTTTATCCGTTCTAACCCGGCTTTTCTTGGTTTTCTTCCGTTCTAACCCGGCTTTTCTTAGTTCTTTTCGTCTCTAACCTTGTTTTTCTTGGTTTTTTTCGGCTCTAACCCTGTTTTTCTTGGTTTTTTTTGGCTCTAACCCTGTTTTTCTTGGTTTTCTTCCGCTCTAACCCTGCTTTTCTTGGTTTTCTTCCGCTCTAACCCTGTTTTTCTTGGTTTTTTTCGTTTCTAAACCTGCTTTTCTTGATTTTTTTCGGTTCTAACCCCGTTTTTCTTGGTTTACTTCCGCTCTAACCCTGCTTTTCTTGGGTTTTTTTGGCTCTAACCCTGTTTTTCTTGGTTTTCTTCCGTTCTAACCCTGCTTTTCTTGGTTTTCTTCGGCTCTAACCCGTTTTTCTTGGTTTTCTTCCGTTCTAACCCGGCTTTTCTTGGTTTTCTTCTGCTCTAACCCTGTTTTTCTTGGTTTTCTTCCGTTCTAACCCGGCTTTTCTTGGTTTTCTTCCGCTCTAACCCTGCTTTTCTTGTTTTTTTTCGGCTCTAACCCTGTTTTTCTGGGTTTTTTTTGGCTCTAACCCTGTTTTTCTTGGTTTTCTGTCGCTCTAACCCTGTTTTTCTTGGATTTCTCCGACTCTAACCCTGTTTTTCTTGGTTTCCTTCCGCTCTAACCCTGTTTTTCTTGGTTTTCTTCGGTTCTAACCCCGTTTTTCTTGGTTTACTTCCGTTCTAACCCGGCTTTTCTTGGTTTTTTTTGGCTCTAACCCCGTTTTTCTTGGTTTTCTTCCGTTCTAACCCGGCTTTTCTTAGTTCTTTTCGTCTCTAACCTTGTTTTTCTTGGTTTTTTTCGGCTCTAAGCCTGTTTTTCTTGGTTTTTTTCGGCTCTAACCCTGTTTTTCTTGGTTTTCTTCCGCTCTAACCCTGCTTTTACTGGTTTTCATCCGCTCTAACCCTGTTTTTCTTGGTTTTTTTCGGCTCTAACCCTGTTTTTCTTGGTTTTTTTCGGCTCTAACCCTGTTTTTCTTGGTTTTCTTCGGTTCTAACCGCGTTTTTCTTGGTTTACTTCCGTTCTAACCCGGCTTTTCTTGGTTTTTTTTGGCTCTAACCCTGTTTTTATTGGTTTTCTTCCGTTCTAACCCGGCTTTTCTTGTTTTTTTCGGCTCTAACCCTGTTTTTATTGGTTTTCTTCCGTTCTAACCCGGCTTTTCTTGGTTTTCTTCTGCTCTAACCCTGTTTTTCTTGGTTTTCTTCCGTTCTAACCCGGCTTTTCTTGGTTTTCTTCCGTTCTAACCCGGCTTTTCTTAGTTCTTTTCGTCTCTAACCTTGTTTTTCTTGGTTTTTTTCGGCTCTAACCCTGTTTTTCTTGTTTTTTTTCGGCTCTAACCCTGTTTTTCTTGGTTTTCTTCCGCTCTAACCCTGCTTTTACTGGTTTTCTTCCGCTCTAACCCTGTTTTTCTTGGTTTTTTTCGTCTCTAAACCTGCTTTTCTTGATTTTTTTTGGCTCTAACCCTGTTTTTCTTGGTTTTCTTCCGCTCTAACCCTGTTTTTCTTGTTTTTTTTTCGGCTATAACCTTGTTTTTCTTGGCTTTATTGGTTAGGGTTAGGTTAGAATTAGGGTTAGGGTTAGGGTTAGGGTTAGGGTTAGGGTTAGGGTTAGGGTTAGGGTTAGGTTTAGGGCTAGGGTTAGGGTTAGGGTTAGGGTTAGGGTTAGGGTTAGGGTTAGGGTTAGGTTTAGAGTTCGGGTTAGGGTTAGGGTTAGGGTTAGGGTTAGGGTTAGGGTTAGGGCTAGAGTAGGTTTAGGGTTAGGGTTAGGGTTAGGGTTAGGGTTAAGATTAGGGTTAGGGTTAGGGTTAGGGTTAGGGTTAGGGTTAGGGTTAGGGTTAGGGCTAGGGTTAGGGTTAGGGTTAGGGTTAGGGTTAGGGTTAGGATTAGGGTTAGGGTTAGGGTTAGGGCTAGGGTTAGGTTTAGGGTTAGGGTAAGGGTTAGGGTTAGGGCTAGAGTAGGGTTAGGGTTAGGGTTAGGGTTAGGGTTAGGGCTAGGGTTAGGGTTAGGGTTAGGGTTAGGGTTAGGGTTAGGGTTAGGGTTAGGGTTAGGGCTAGAGTAGGGTTAGGGTTAGGGTTAGGGTTAGGGTTAAGGTTAGGGTTAGGGTTAGGGTTAGGGTTAGGGTTAGGGGTAGGGTTTGGGTTAGGGTTAGGGTTAGGGTTAGTGTTAGGGTTAGGGCTAGGGTTAGGGTTAGGGTTAGTGTTAGGGTAGGGTTAGGGTTAGGGTTAGGGTTAGGGTTAGGGTTAGGGTAGGGTTAGGGTTAGGGTTAGGGTTAGGGTTAGGGCTAGAGTAGGGTTAGGGTTAGGGTTAGGGTTAGGTTTAGGGTTAGCGTTACGGTTAGGGTAGGGTTAGGGTTAGGGTTAGGGTTAGGATTAGGGTTAGGGTTAGGGTTAGGGTTAGGGTTTTTTTTCTTGGTTTTTTTGGCTCTAACCCTGTTTTTCTTGGATTTCTTCCCCTCTAACCTTGTTTTTCTTGGTTTTCTTCCGCTCTAACCCGGCTTTTCTTGGTTTTTTTCGGCTCTAACCCTGTTTTTCTTGGTTTTTTTCGGCTCTAACCCTGTTTTTCTTGGTTTTCTTCCGCTCTAACCCTGTTTTTCTTGGTTTCCTTCCGTTCTAACCCTGTTTTTCTTGGTTTTCTTCGGCTCTAACCCCGTTTTTCTTGTTTAACTTCCGTTCTAATCCGAATTTTCTTGGTTTTTTTTGGCTCTAACCCTGTTTTTCTTTGTTTTCTTCCGTTCTAACCCGGCTTTTCTTGGTTTTTTTCGGCTCTAACCCTGTTTTTCTTGGTTTTCTTCCGGTCTAACCCGGCTTTTCTTGGTTTTCTTCTGCTCTAACCCTGTTTTTCTTGGTTTTCTTCCGTTCTAACCCGGCTTTTCTTGATTTTCTTCCTCTCTAACCCTGTTTTTCTTGGTTTTCTTCCGTTCTAACCCGGCTTTTCTTAGTTGTTTTCGTCTCTAACCTTGTTTTTCTTGGTTTTTTTCGGCTCTAACCCTGTTTTTCTTGGTTTTTTTCGGCTCTAACCCTGTTTTTCTTGGTTTTCTTCCGCTCTAACCCTGCTTTTATTGGTTTTCTTCCGCTCTAACCCTGTTTTTGTTGGTTTTCTTCCGTTCTAACCCGACTTTTCTTGGTTTTCTTTCGTTCTAACCCTGTTTTTCTTGTTTTTTTTCGGCTCTAACCCTGTTTTTCTTGTTTTTTTTCGGCTCTAACCCTGTTTTCCTTGGTTTTCTTCCGCTCTAACCCAGCTTTTCTTGGTTTTTTTCGGCTCT
Source organism: Coturnix japonica (assembly GCF_054131305.1). Taxonomy (NCBI): domain Eukaryota; kingdom Metazoa; phylum Chordata; class Aves; order Galliformes; family Phasianidae; genus Coturnix; species Coturnix japonica. Next base: position 85,893 of record NC_140678.1, on the reverse strand, counting down.
AACCCTTTTTTTCTTGTTTTTTTTCGGCTCTAACGCTGCTTTTCTTGGTTTTCTTCCGCTCTAACCATGTTGTTCTTGGTTTTCTTCGGCTCTAACCCCGTTTTTCTTGGTTTTCTTCCGTTCTAACCCGGCTTTTCTTGGTTTTCTTCGGCTCTAACCCTGTTTATCTTGGTTTTATTCCGCTCTAACCCTGTTTTTCTTGTTTTTTTTCGGCTCTAACCCCTTTTCTCTTGGTTTTCTTCCGCTCTAACCATGTTTTTTCATGTTTTTTTTTCGGCTCTAACCCTGTTTTTCTTGGGTTTCTTCCGCTCTAACACTGTTTTTCTTGGTTTTCTTCCGTTCTAACCCGGCTTTTCTTTGTTTTTTTCGGCTCTAACCCTGTTTTTCTTGGTTTTCTTCGGCTCTAACCCTGTTTTTCTTGGTTTTCTTCGGCTCTAACCCTGTTTTTCTTGGTTTTCTTCCGTTCTAACCCGGCTTTTCTTGGTTTTTTTCGGCTCTAACCCTGTTTTTCTTGGTTTTCTTTTGTTCTAACCATTTTTTTCTTTTTTTTTTTTTCGGCTCTAACCCGGCTTTTCTTGGTTTTCTTCTGCTCTAACCCTGTTTTTCTTGTTTTTTTTCGGCTCTAACCCTGTTTTTCTTGATTTATTCCGGCTCTAACCCTGTATTTCTTGGTTTTTTTCGGCTCTAACCCTTATTTTCTTTGTTTTCTTCCGCTCTAACCCTGTTTTTCTTGGTTTTCTTCCGTTCTAACCCGGCTTTTCTTGGTTTTCTTCTGGTCTAACCCTGTTTTTCTTGGTTTTCTTCCGTTGTAACCCGGCTTTTCTTGGTTTTCTTCCGTTCTAACCCGGCTTTTCTTAGTTCTTTTCGTCTCTAACCTTGTTTTTCTTGGTTTTTTTCGGCTCTAACCCTGTTTTTCTTGGTTTTTTTTTCGGCTCTAACCCTGTTTTTCTTGGTTTTCTTCCGCTCTAACCCTGCTTTTACTGGTTTTCTTCCGCTCTAACCCTGTTTTTCTTGGTTTTTTTGGTCTCTAAACCTGCTTTTCTTGATTTTTTTCGGTTCTAACCCCGTTTTTCTTGGTTTACTTCCGTTCTAACTCGGCTTTTCTTGGTTTTTTTTGGCTCTAACCCTGTTTTTCTTGGTTTTCTTCCGTTCTAACCCGGCTTTTCTTGGTTTTCTTCGGCTCTAACCCGTTTTTCTTGGTTTTCTTCCGTTCTAACCCGGCTTTTCTTGGTTTTCTTCTGCTCTAACTTTGTTTTTCTTGGTTTTCTTCCGTTCTAACCCGGCTTTTCTTGGTTTTCTTCCGTTCTAACCCGGCTTTTCTTAGTTCTTTTCGTCTCTAACCTTGTTTTTCTTGGTTTTTTCCGGCTCTAACCCTGTTTTTCTTGGTTTTTTGCGGCTTTAACCCTGTTTTTCTTGGTTTTCTTCCGCTCTAACCCTGCTTTTACTGGTTTTCTTCCGCTCTAACCCTGTTTTTCTTGTTTTTTTTCGTCTCTAAACCCGCTTTTCTTGGTTTTTTTCGGCTCTAACCCTGTTTTTCTTGGTTTTTTTCGGCTCTAACCCTGTTTTTCTTGGTTTTCTTCCGCTCTAACCCTGTTTTTCTTGGTTTTCTCCGACTCTAACCCTGTTTTTCTTGGTTTCCTTCTGCTCTAACCCTGTTTTTCTTGGTTTTCTTCGGTTCTAACCCCGTTTTTCTTGGTTTACTTCCGTTCTAACCCGGCTTTTCTTGGTTTTTTTTGGCTCTAACCCTGTTTTTCTTGGTTTTCTTCCGTTCTAACCCGGCTTTTCTTAGTTCTTTTCGTCTCTAACCTTGTTTTTCTTGGTTTTTTTCGGCTCTAAGCCTGTTTTTCTTGGTTTTCTTCCGCTCTAACCCTGCTTTTCTTGTTTTTTTTCGGCTCTAACCCTGTTTTTCTTGGTTTTCTTCCGCTCTAACCATGTTTTTCTTGGTTTTCTTCGGCTCTAACCCCGTTTTTCTTGGTTTTCTTCCGTTCTAGCCCGGCTTTTCTTGGATTTTTTCGTCTCTAACCCTGTCTTTCTTGGTTTTCTTCCATTCTAACCCGGCTTTTCTTGGATTTTTTCGGCTCTAACCCTGTTTTTCTTGGTTTTCTTTTGTTCTAACCAGGCTTTTCTTGGTTTTTTTCGGCTCTAACCCTGTTTTTCTTGGTTTTCTTCTGCTCTAACCCTGTTTTTCTTGGTTTTCTTCGGCTCTAACCCTGTTTTTCTCGGGTTTTTTCGGCTCTAACCCTGTTTTTCTTGGCTTTCTTCTGTTCTAAAACGGCATTTCTTGATTTTCTTCGGCTCTAACCCTGTTTTTCTTGGTTTATTTCGGCTCTAACCCTGTTTTTCTTGGTTTTCTTCCGCTCTAACCCTGTTTTTCTTGGTTTTCTTCCGCTCTAACCCTGCTTTTCTTGGTTTTCTTCAGCTCTAACCCTGTTTTTCTTGGTTTTTTACCGCTCGAACCCTGTTTTTCTTGTTTTTTTTCGGCTCTAACCCTGTTTTTCTTGGTTTTTTTCCATTCAGACCCTGCTTTTCTTGGTTTTCTTCCGCTCTAACCCTGCTTTTCTTGGTTTTCTTCGGCTCTAACCCCGTTTTTCTTGGTTTTCTTCCGTTCTAACCCGGCTTTTCTTGGATTTTTTCGGCTCTAACCCTGTTTTTCTTGGTTTCTTTTGGCTCTAACCCTGTTTTTCTTGGTTTTTTTCGGCTCTAACCCGGCTTTTCTTGGTTTTCTCTGGCTCTAACCCTGCTTTCCTTGGTTTTCTCTGGCTCTAACCCTGTTTTTCTTGGTTTTCTTCGGCTCTAACCCTGTTCATCTTGGTTTTCTTCCGTTCTAACCCGGCTTTTCTTGGTTTTCTTCGGCTCTAACCCTGTTTTTCTTGGTTTTTTCCGGCTCTAACCCTGCTTTTCTTGTTTTTTTTCGACTCTAACCGTGTTTTTCTTGGTTTTCTCCAGCTCTAACCCTGTTTTTCTTGGTTTTCTTCCGCTCTAACCCTGTTTTTCTTTGTTTTTTTCGGATCTAACGCTGTTTATCTTGGTTTTATTTTGCTCTAACCCTGTTTTTCTTGGTTTTCTTTTGTTCCAACCCTGTTTTTCTTGTTTTTTTCCGGCTCTAATCCTGTTTTTCTTGGTTTTTTTCGGCTCTAACCCTGCTTTCCTTGGTTTTATCCGGCTCTAACTTTGTTTTTCTATGTTTTCTTCCGCTCTAACCCTGTTTTTCTTGGTTTACTTCCGCTCTAACCTTGTTTTCCTTGGATTTCTTCCGTTCTAACCCTGCTTTTCTTGGTTTTCTTCCGCTCTAACCCTGTTTTTCTTGGTTTTCTTTCGTTCTAACCCGGCTTTTCTTGTTTTTTTTCGGCTCTAACCCTGTTTTTCTTGGTTTTTTCGGCTCTAACCCTGTTTTTCTTGGTTTTTTTTGGCTCTAACCCTGTTTTTCTTGGTTTTTTTCGGCTCTAACCCTGTTTTTCTTGGTATTTTTCGGCACTAACCCTGTTTTTCTTGGTTTACTTCCGCTCTAACCCTGCTTTTCTTGGTTTACTTCCGATCTAACCCTGTTTTTCTTGGTTTCTTTCGGCTCTAACCTTGTTTTTATTGGATTTTTCGGATCTAACCCTGTTTTTCTTGGTTTTCTTTTACTCAAACCCTGCTTTTCTTGGTTTTCTTCGGCTCTAACCCCGTTTTTCTTGGTTTTCTTCCATTCTAACCTGGCTTTTCTTGTTTTTTTCGACTCTAACCCTGTTTTTCTTGGTTTTTTTCGGCTCTAACCCTGCTTTCCTTGGTTTTCTTTTGCTCTAACTTCATTTTTCTTGGTTTTCTTCCGCTCTAACCATGTTTTTCTTGGTTTTCTTCGGCTCTAACCCTTTTTATCTTAGTTTTATTCTGCTCTAACTCTGTTTTTCTTCGTTTTCTTCCGCTCTAACCCTGTTTTTCTTGGTTTTTTTCGGCTCTAACCCTGTTTTTCTTGGTTTTCTTCCGCTCTAACCCTGTTTTTCTTGGTTTTCTTCCGCTCTACCCCTGTTTTTCTTGGTTTTTTTCGGCTCTAACCCGGCTTTTCTTGGTTTTCTCTGGCTCTAACCCTGCTTTCCTTGGTTTTCTCTGGCTCTAACCCTGTTTTTCTTGGTTTTCTTCGGCTCTAACCCTGTTCATCTTGGTTTTCTTCCGTTCTAACCCGGCTTTTCTTGGTTTTCTTCGGCTCTAACCCTGTTTTTCTTGGTTTTTTCCGGCTCTAACCCTGCTTTTCTTGTTTTTTTTCGACTCTAACCGTGTTTTTCTTGGTTTTCTCCAGCTCTAACCCTGTTTTTCTTGGTTTTCTTCCGCTCTAACCCTGTTTTTCTTTGTTTTTTTCGGATCTAACGCTGTTTATCTTGGTTTTATTTTGCTCTAACCCTGCTTTTCTTGGTTTTCTTTTGTTCCAACCCTGTTTTTCTTGTTTTTTTCCGGCTCTAATCCTGTTTTTCTTGGTTTTTTTCGGCTCTAACCCTGCTTTCCTTGGTTTTATCCGGCTCTAACTTTGTTTTTCTATGTTTTCTTCCGCTCTAACCCTGTTTTTCTTGGTTTACTTCCGCTCTAACCTTGTTTTCCTTGGATTTCTTCCGTTCTAACCCTGCTTTTCTTGGTTTTCTTCCGCTCTAACCCTGTTTTTCTTGGTTTTCTTTCGTTCTAACCCGGCTTTTCTTGTTTTTTTTCGGCTCTAACCCTGTTTTTCTTAATTTTTTCGGCTCTAACCCTGTTTTTCTTGGTTTTTTTTGGCTCTAACCCTGTTTTTCTTGGTTTTTTTCGGCTCTAACCCTGTTTTTCTTGGTATTTTTCGGCACTAACCCTGTTTTTCTTGGTTTACTTCCGCTCTAACCCTGCTTTTCTTGGTTTACTTCCGATCTAACCCTGTTTTTCTTGGTTTCTTTCGGCTCTAACCTTGTTTTTATTGGATTTTTCGGATCTAACCCTGTTTTTCTTAGTTTTCTTTTACTCAAACCCTGCTTTTCTTGGTTTTCTTCGGCTCTAACCCCGTTTTTCTTGGTTTTCTTCCGTTCTAATCCGGCTTTTCTTGGTTTTCGTCCGCTCTAACCCTGTTTTTCTTGGTTTTCTTCCATTCTAACCTGGCTTTTCTTGTTTTTTTCGACTCTAACCCTGTTTTTCTTGGTTTTTTTCGACTCTAACCCTGCTTTCCTTGGTTTTCTTTTGCTCTAACTTCATTTTTCTTGGTTTTCTTCCGCTCTAACCATGTTTTTCTTGGTTTTCTTCGGCTCTAACCCTTTTTATCTTAGTTTTATTCTGCTCTAACTCTGTTTTTCTTCGTTTTCTTCCGCTCTAACCCTGTTTTTCTTGGTTTTTTTCGGCTCTAACCCTGTTTTTCTTGGTTTTCTTCCGCTCTAACCCTGTTTTTCTTGGTTTTCTTCCGCTCTACCCCTGTTTTTCTTGGTTTTTTTCGGCTCTAACCCTGTTTTTCTTGGTTTTTTTCGGCTGTAACCCTGTTTTTCTTGGTTTTCTTCCGCTCTAACCCTGCTTTTCTTGTTTTTCTTCGGCTCTAACTCTGCTTTTCCTGGTTGTCTTCTGTTCTAACCCTGTTTTTCTTGGTTTTCTTCCGCTCTAACCTGGCTTTTCTTGGTTTTCTTCCTTTCTATTCCTGTTTTTATTGGTTTTCTTCCGCTCTAACCCTGTTTTTCTTGGCTTTTTTCGGATCTACCCCTGTTTTTCTTGGTTTTTTTTGGCTCTAACCCTGTTTTTCTTGGTTTTCTTCGGCTCTAACCCCGTTTTTCTTGGTTTTCGTCCGTTCTTACCCGGCTTTTCTTGGTTTTTTCTTTTTTTTTTAATCTATTTTAAATACCTTGTTAGAACGAAAGAAAACCAAGAAAAACAGGGTTAGAGCCGAAGAGAAGCAAGAAAAACAGGGTTAGAGCTGAATAAAACCAAGAGAAGCCGGGTTAGAACGGATGAAAACCAAGAAAAACAGGGTTAGAGCGGAAGAAAACCAAGAAAAGCTGGGTTAGAACAAAAGAAAACCAAGAAAAACGGGGTTAGAGTTGATGAAAACCAAGAAAAACAGGGTTAGAGCGGAAGAAAACCAAGAAAAACAGGGTTAGAGCCGAAAAAAACAAGAAAAGCCGGGTTAGACCGGAAGAAAACCAGGAAAAACAGGGTTAGAGCGGAGTAAAACCAAGGTAATTAGTGTTAGAGCCAAAAAAATCCAAGAAAAACAGGATTAGAGCCGAAAAAAAACAAGAAAAACAGGGTTAGAGCCGAAAAAAACCAAGAAAAGCGGTGTTAGAATAGAAGAAATCCAAGAAAAACAGGGTTAGAGCGGAAGAAAACCAAGAAAAGCAAGGTTATAGTTGAAAACAGGGGTTAGGGTTAGGGTTAGGGTTAGGGTTAGGGTTAGGGTTAGGGTTAGGGTTAGGGTTCGGGTTAGGGTTAGGGTTACGGTTAGGGTTAGGGTTAGGGTTAGGGTTAGGGTTAGGGTTAGGGTTAGGGTTAGGGTTAGGGTTTTTTTTCTTGGTTTTTTTTGGCTCTTACCCTGTTTTTCTTGGTTTTCTTCCGTTCTAACCCGGCTTTTCTTGGTTTTTTTCGGCTCTAACCCTGTTTTTCTTGGTTTTTTTCGGCTCTAACCCTGCTTTTCTTGTTTTTTTTCGGCTCTAACCTTGTTTTTCTTTGTTTTCTTCGGCTCTAACCCTGTTTTTCTTGGTTTACTTCCGTTCTAACCCGGCTTTTCTTGGTTTTTTTCGGCTCTAACCCTGTTTTTCTTGGTTTTTTTCGGCTCTAACCCTGTTTTTCTTGGTTTTCTTCCGATCTAACCCTGTTTTTCTTGGTTTTTTTTGGCTCTACCCCTGTTTTTCTTGGTTTTCTTCCTCTCTAACCCTGTTTTTCTTGGTTTTTTTCGACTCTAACCCTGTTTTTCTTGGTTTTTTTCGGCTCTAACCCTGTTTTTCTTGGTTTTATTCCGCTCTAACCCTGTTTTTCTTGGTTTTCTCCGGCTCTAACCCAGTTTTTCTTGGTTTCCTTCCGCTCTAACACTGTTTTTCTTGGTTTTCTTCGGCTCTAACCCCGTTTTTCTTGGTTTACTTCCGTTCTAACTCGGCTTTTCTTGGTTTTTTTTGGCTCTAACCCTGTTTTTCTTGGTTTTCTTCCGTTCTAACCCGGCTTTTCTTGGTTTTTTTCGGCTCTAACCCTGTTTTTCTTGGTTTTTTTCCGTTCTAACCCGGCTTTTCTTAGTTGTTTTCGTCTCTAACCCTGTTTTTCTTGGCTTTTTTCGGCTCTAACCCTGTTTTTCTTTGTTTTTTTCCGCTCTACCCCTGTTTTTCTTGGTTTTTTTCGGCTCTAACCCTGTTTCTCTTGGTTTTTTTCGGCTGTAACCCTGCTTTTCTTGATTTTATTTGTCTCGAACCCGGAAGAAAACAAAGAAAAACAGGGTTGGAGCTGAAAAAAACCAAGAAAAGCCAGGTTAGAACCGAAAAAAACCAAGAAAAACAGGGTTAGAGCGGAAGAAAACCAAGGAAAGCCATTTTAGAACGGAAGAAAACCAAGAAAAACGAGGTTAGAGCCGAAGAAAACTAAGAAAAGCAGGGTTAGAGCGGAAGAAAACCTAGAAAAGCAGGGTTTGAGCAGAAGAAAACCAAGAAGAACAGGGTTAGAGCCAAGAAAACCAAGAAAAACAGGGTTTGAGCCGAAGAAAACGAAGAAAAACTGGGTTAGAGCGGAAGAAAACCAAGAAAAGCAGGGTTAGAGCCGAAGAAAACCAAGAAAAACATGGTTAGAGCCGAAGCAAACCAAGAAAAACAGGGTTAGAACCGAAATAAACCAAGAAAAACAGGGTTAGAGCCGAAAAAAAACAAGATAAACAGGGTTAGAGCCGAAAAAAACGAAGAAAAACAGGGTTAGAGCGGAAGAAAACCAACAAAAGCTGGGTTAGAACGGAAGAAAACCAAGAAAAACTAGGATAGATCCGAAGAAAACCAAGAAAAGCAGGGTTAGAACAGAAGAAAACAAAGAAAAACAAGGTTAGAGCCGAAAAAAAAACAAGAAAAACAGGGTTAGAGCCGAAAAAAAACAAGAAAAACAGGGTTGGAGCCGATAAAAACCAAGAAAAACAGGGTTACAGCCGAAAAAAACCAAGAAAAACAGGGTTAGAGCTGGAGAAAACCAAGAAAAACAGGGTTAGAGCCGAAAAAATCCAAGAAAAGCCGGGTTAGAACGGAAGAAAACCAAGAAAAACTGGGTAAGAGCCAAAAAAAACCAAGAAAAGCTGGGTTAGAACGGAAGAAAACCAAAAAAAAAAAGGTTAGAGCCGAAGAAAACCAAGAAAAGCCGGGTTAGAACGGAAGTAAACAAAGAAAAACGGGTTTAGAGCCGAAGAAAACCAAGAAAAACAGGGTTATAGCGGAAGGAAACCAAGAAAAACAGGGTTAGAGCCGGAGAAAACCAAGGAAAGTAGGGTTAGAGCCGAAAAAAACCAAGAAAAACAGGGTTAGAGCCAATGAAAACCAAGAAAAGCCAAGTTTAAACGGAAGAAACCAAGAAAAACAGGGTTAGAGCTGAAAAAAACCAAGAAAAACAGGGTTAGAGCCAAAGAAAACCAAGAAAAGCAGGGTTAGAACGGAAGAAAACCAAGAAAAACAGGGTTAGATCAGAAGAAAACCAAGAAAAACAGGGTTAGAGCCGAAGAAAACCAAGAAAAACACGGTTAGAGCGGAAGAAAACCAAGAAAAACAGGGTTAGAGCCGGAGAAAACCAAGGAAAGCAGGGTTAGAGCTGAAAAAAAACCAAGAAAAACAGGGTTAGAGCCGAAAAAAACCAAGAAAAACAGGGTTAGAGCAGAAGAAAACCAAGAAAAGCAGGGTTAGAGCGGAAGAAAACCAAGAAAAACAGGGTAAGAACGGAAGAAAACCAAGAAAAACAGGGTTAGAGCAGAAGAAAACCAAGAAAAGCAGTGTTAGAGCGGAAGAAAAACAAGAAAAGCAGGGTTAGAGCGGAAGAAAACCAAGAAAAGCAGGCTTAAAGCCGAAAAAACCCAAGAAAAACAGGGTTAGAACAGAAGAAAACCAAGAAAAACAGGGTTAGAATGGAAGAAAACCAGGAAAAGCCGGGTTAGAACGGAAGAAAAAAAAGAAAAACAGGGTTAGAGCCGAAAGAAAACAAGAAAAACAGGGTTAGAGCAGAAGAAAACCAAGAAAAGCAGGGTTAGAACGGAAGAAAACCAAGAAAAGCAGGGTTAGAGCGGAAGAAAACCAAGTAAAGCAGGCTTAAAGACGAAAAAATACAAGAAAAACAGGGTTAGAACAGAAGAAAACGAAGAAAAGCAGGGTTAGAACGGAAGAAAACCAAGAAAAGCAGGGTTAGAGCCAAAAAAACCCAAGAAAAACAGGGTTAGAGCAGAAGAAAACCAAGAAAAGCAGGGTTAGAGCGGAAGAAAACCAAGAAAAGCAGGGTTAGAGCGGAAGAAATCCAAGAAAAGCAGGGTTAGAACGGAAGAAAACCAAGAAAAGCAGGGTTAGAGCGGAAGAAAACCAAGAAAAGCAGGCTTAAAGATGAAAAAAACCAAGAAAAACAGGGTTAGAACAGAAGAAAACCAAGAAAAGCAGGGTTAGAACGGAAGAAAACCAAGAAAAGCAGGCTTAAATACGAAAAAAACTAAGAAAAACAGGGTTAGAGCAGCAAAAAACCAAGAAAAGCCGGGTTAGAGCGGAAGAAAACCAAGAAAAGTCGGGTTAGAACGGAAGAAAACCAAGAAAAACAGGGTTAGAGCCGAAAAAAACCAAGAAAAACAGGGTTAGAGCGGAAGAAAACCAGGAAAAGCCGGGTTAGAACGGAAGAAAACCAAGAAAAACAGGGTTAGAGCCGAAAAAATCCAAGAAATACAGGGTTAGAACAGAAGAAAACCAAGAGAAGCCGGGTTAGAACGGAAGAAATCCAAGAAAAACAGGGTTAGAGCGGAAGAAAACCAAGAAAAACAGGCTTAGAGCAGAAGAAAACCAAGAAAAGCCGGGTTAGAGCGGAAGAAAACCAGGAAAAGCCGGGTTAGAACGGAAGAAAACCTAGAAAAACAGAGTTAGAGCGGAAAAAATCCAAGAAATACAGGGTTAGAACAGAAGAAAACCAAGTGAAGCCGGGTTAGAACGGAAGAAAACCAAGAAAAACAGGGTTAGAGCCGAAGAAAACCAAGAAAAACAGGGTTAGAGCAGAAGAAAACCAAGAAAAGCCGGGTAAGAGCGGAAGAAAACCAGGAAAAACCGAGTTAGAACGGAAGAAAACCAAGAAAAACAGGGTTAGAGCCGAAAAAAACCAAGAAAAACAGCCTTAGAGCAGAAGAAAACCAAGAAAAGCCGGGTAAGAACGGAAGAAAACCAAGAAAAACAGGGTTAGAGCAGAAGAAAACCAAGAAAAGCAGCGTTAGAGTGGAAGAAAAACAAGAAAAGCAGGGTTAGAGCGGAAGAAAACCAAGAAAAGCAGGCTTAAAGCCGAAAAAAACCAAGAAAAACAGGGTTAGAACAGAAGAAAACCAAGAAAAGCAGGGTTAGAACGGAAGAAAACCAGGAAAAGCCAAGTTAGAACGGGAGAAAACAAAGAAAAACAGTGTTAGAGCCGAAAGAAAACAAGAAAAACAGGGTTAGAGCAGAAGAAAACCAAGAAAAGCAGGGTTAGAACGGAAGAAAACGAAGAAAAGCAGGGTTAGAGCGGAAGAAAACCAAGAAAAGCAGGCTTAAGGACGAAAAAAACCAAGAAAACCAGGGTTAGAACAGAAGAAAACGAAGAAAAGCAGGGTTAGAACGGAAGAAAACCAAGAAAAGCAGGGTTAGAGCCGAAGAAAACCAAGAAAAACAGGGTTAGAGCAGAAGAAAACCAAGAAAAACAGGGTTAGAGCGGAAGAAAACCAAGAAAAGCAGGCTTAAAGCTGAAAAAAACCAAGAAAAACAGGGTTAGAACAGAAGAAAACTAAGAAAAGACGGGTTAGAGCGGAAGAAAACCAGGAAAAGCCGGGTTAGAACGGAAGAAAACCAAGAAAAACAGGGTTAGAGCCGAAAAAAACCAAGAAATACAGGGTTAGAACAGAAGAAAACCAAGAGAAGCCGGGTTAGAACGGAAGAAAACCAAGAAAAACAGGGTTAGAGCCGAAAAAATCCAAGAAAAACAGGGTTAGAGCAGAAGAAAACCAAGAGAAGCCGGGTTAGAGCGGAAGAAAACCAGGAAAAGCAGAGTTAGAACGGAAGAAAACCAAGAAAAACAGGGTTAGAGCCGAAAAAAACCAAGAAAAACAGGGTTAGATCAGAAGAAAACCAAGAAAAGCCGGGTTAGAGCGGAAGAAAACCAAGAAAAAGAGGGTTAGAGCCGAAAAAAACCAAGAAAAGCAGGGTTAGAGCGGAAGAAAACCAAGAAAAGCCGGGTTAGAACGGAAGAAAACCAAGAAAAGCCGGGTTAGAACGGAAGAAAACCAAGAAAAACAGGGTTAGAGCGGAAGAAAACCAAGAAAAACAGGGTTAGAGCCGAAAAAAAACAACAAAAACAGGGTTAGAGCGGAAGAAAACCAAGAAAAGCCGGGTAAGAACGGAAGAAAACCAAGAAAAACAGGGTTAGAGCAGAAGAAAACCAAGAAAAACAGGGTTAGAACCGAAATAAACCAAGAAAAACAGGGTTAGAGCCGAAAAAAAACAAGATAAACAGGGTTAGAGCCGAAAAAAAACAAGAAAAACTGGGTTAGAACGGAAGAAAACCAAGAAAAGCAGGGTTAGAACGGAAGAAAACCAGGAAAAGCCGGGTTAGAACGGAAGAAAACCAAGAAAAACAGGGTTAGAGTCGAAAAAAACCAAGAAAAGCAGGGTTAGAGCGGAAGAAAACCAAGAAAAGCCGGGTTAGAACGGAAGAAAACCAAGAAAAACAGGGTTAGAGCCGAAAAAAACCAAGAAAAGCAGGGTTAGAACAGAAGAAAACAAAGAAAAGCCAAGTTAGAATGGAAGAAAACCAGGAAAAGCCGGGTTAGAACGGAAGAAAACCTAGAAAAACAGAGTTAGAGCCGAAAAAATCCAAGAAATACAGGGTTAGAACAGAAGAAAACCAGGACAAGCCGGGTTAGAACGGAAGAAAACCAAGAAAAACAGGGTTAGAGCAGAAGAAAACCAAGAAAAACAGGGTTAGAGCAGAAGAAAACCAAGTAAAACAGGGTTAGAGCCGAAGAAAACCAAGAAAAGCAGGCTTAAAGCCGAAAAAAACGAAGAAAAACAGGGTTAGAACAGAGGAAAACCAAGAAAAGCCGGGTTAGAACGGAAGAAAACCAAGAAAAACAGGGTTAGAGCCGAAAAAAACCAAGAAATACAGGGTTAGGACAGAAGAAAACCAAGAGAAGCCGGGTTAGAACGGAAGAAAACCAAGAAAAACAGGGTTAGAGCCGAAGAAAACCAAGAAGAACAGGGTTAGAGCAGAAGAAAACCAACAAAAGCAGGGTTAGAACGGAAGTAAACCAAGAAAAACAGGGTTAGAGCCGAAGAAAACCAAGAAAAACAGGGTTAGAGCAGAAGAAAACCAAGAGAAGCCGGGTTAGAGCGGAAGAAAACCAGGAAAAGCCGGTTTAGAACGGAAGAAAACCAAGAAAAACAGGGTTAGAGCCGAAAAAAACCAAGAAAAACAGGGTTAGATCAGAAGAAAACCAAGAAAAGCCGGGTTAGAACGGAAGAAAACCAAGAAAAAGAGGGTTAGAGCCGAAAAAAACCAAGAAAAGCAGGGTTAGAGCGGAAGAAAACCAAGTAAAGCCGGGTTAGAACGGAAGAAAACCAAGAAAAGCCGGGTTAGAACGGAAGAAAACCAAGAAAAACAGGGTTAGAGCGGAAGAAAACAAAGAAAAACAGGGTTAGAGCCGAAAAAAAACAACAAAAACAGGGTTAGAGCGGAAGAAAACCAAGAAAAGCCGGGTAAGAATGGAAGAAAACCAAGAAAAACAGGGTTAGAGCAGAAGAAAACCAAGAAAAGCAGGGTTAGAGCGGAAGAAAACCAAGAAAAGCAGGGTTAGAGCCGAAAAAAAACAAGAAAAACAGGGTTAGAACGGAAGAAAACCAAGAAAAGCAGGGTTAGAACGGAAGAAAACCAGGAAAAGCCGGGTTAGAACGGAAGAAAACCAAGAAAAACAGGGTTAGAGCCGAAAAAAAAAAGAAAAGCAGGGTTAGAGCGGAAGAAAACCAAGAAAAGCCGGGTTAGAACGGAAGAAAACCAAGAAAAACAGGGTTTGAGCCGAAAAAATCCAAGAAATACAGGGTTAGAACAGAAGAAAACAAAGAAAAGCCGGGTTAGAATGGAAGAAAACCAGGAAAAGCCGGGTTAGAACGGAAGAAAACCTAGAAAAACAGAGTTAGAGCCGAAAAAATCCAAGAAATACAGGGTTAGAACAGAAGAAAACCAGGAAAAGCCGGGTTAGAACGGAAGAAAACCAAGAAAAACAGGGTTAGAGCAGAAGAAAACCAAGAAAAGCTGGGTTAGAGCAGAAGAAAACCAAGAAAAGCCGGGTTAGAGCGGAAGAAAACCAGGAAAAGCAGGGTTAGAACGGAAGAAAACCAAGAAAAACAGGGTTAGAGCCGAAGAAAACCAAGAAAAACAGGGTTAAAGCAGAAGAAAACCTAGAAAAGCCGGGTTAGAGCGGAAGAAAACCAGGTAAAGCCGGGTTAGAACGGAAGAAAACCAAGAAAAACAGGGTTAGAGCCGAAAAAAACCAAGAAAAACAGGGTTAGATCAGAAGAAAACCACGAAAAGCCAGGTAAGAACGGAAGAAAACCAAGAAAAACAGGGTTAGAGCGGAAGAAAACAAAGAAAAACAGGGTTAGAGTCGAAAAAAAACAACAAAAACAGGGTTAGAGCGGAAGAAAACCAAGAAAAGCCGGGTAAGAATGGAAGAAAACCAAGAAAAACAGGGTTAGAGCAGAAGAAAACCAAGAAAAGCTGGGTTAGAGCGGAAGAAAACCAAGAAAAACAGGGTTAGAGCCGAAAAAAAAAAGAAAAGCAGGGTTAGAGCGGAAGAAAACCAAGAAAAGCCGGGTTAGAACAAAAGAAAACCAAGAAAAACAGGGTTTGAGCCGAAAAAAAAAAAGAAAAGCAGGGTTAGAACAGAAGAAAACAAAGAAAAGCCGGGTTAGAATGGAAGAAAACCAGGAAAAGCCGGGTTAGAACGGAAGAAAACCTAGAAAAACAGAGTTAGAGCCGAAAAAATCCAAGAAATACAGGGTTAGAACGGAAGAAAACCAGGAAAAGCCGGGTTAGAACGGAAGAAAACCAAGAAAAACAGGGTTAGAGCAGAAGAAAACCAAGAAAAGCTGGGTTAGAGCAGAAGAAAACCAAGAAAAGCCGGGTTAGAGCGGAAGAAAACCAGGAAAAGCCGGGTTAGAACGGAAGAAAACCAAGAAAAACAGGGTTAGAGCCGAAGAAAACCAAGAAAAACAGGGTTAAAGCAGAAGAAAACCTAGAAAAGCCGGGTTAGAGCGGAAGAAAACCAGGTAAAGCCGGGTTAGAACGGAAGAAAACCAAGAAAAACAGGGTTAGAGCCGAAAAAAACCAAGAAAAACAGGGTTAGATCAGAAGAAAACCAAGAAAAGCCGGGTAAGAACGGAAGAAAACCAAGAAAAACAGGGTTAGAGCAGAAGAAAACCAAGAAAAGCCGGGTTAGAGCAGAAGAAAACCAGGAAAAGCCGGGTTAGAACGGAAGAAAACCAAGAAAAACAGGGTTAGAGCCGAAAAAAACCAAGAAAAACAGGGTTAGAGCAGAAGAAAACCAAGAAAAGCCGGGTAAGAACGGAAGAAAACCAAGAAAAACAGGGTTAGAGCAGAAGAAAACCAAGAAAAGCAGTGTTAGAGCGGAAGAAAAACAAGAAAAGCAGGGTTAGAGCGGAAGAAAACCAAGAAAAGCAGGCTTAAAGCCGAAAAAAAACAAGAAAAACAGGGTTAGAACAGAAGAAAACGAAGAAAAGCAGGGTTAGAACGGAAGAAAACCAGGAAAAGCCGGGTTAGAACGGAAGAAAACAAAGAAAAACAGGGTTAGAGCCGAAAGAAAACAAGAAAAACAGGGTTAGAGCAGAAGAAAACCAAGAAAAGCAGGGTTAGAACGGAAGAAAAACAAGAAAAGCAGAATTAGAGCGGAAGAAAACCAAGAAAAGCAGGCTTAAAGACGAAAAAAACCAAGAAAAACAGGGTTAGAACAGAAGAAAACGAAGAAAAGCAGGGTTAGAACGGAAGAAAACCAAGAAAAGCAGGGTTAGAGCCAAAATAAACCAAGAAAAACAGGGTTAGAGCAGAAGAAAACCAAGTAAAACAGGGTTAGAGCCGAAGAAAACCAAGAAAAGCAGGCTTAAAGCCGAAAAAAACCAAGAAAAACAGGGTTAGAACAGAAGAAAACCAAGAAAAGCCGGGTTAGAACGGAAGAAAGCCAAGAAAAGCCGGGTTAGAACAGAAGAAAACCAAGAAAAACAGGGTTAGAGCAGAAGAAAACCAAGAAAAGCTGGGTTAGAGCGGAAGAAAACCAGGAAAAGCCGGGTTAGAACGGAAGAAAATCAAGAAAAACAGGGTTAGAGCCGAAGAAAACCAAGAAAAACAGAGTTAGAACGGAAGAAAACCAAGAAAAGCCGGGTTAGATCGGAAGAAAACCAAGAAAAACAGGGTTAGAGCCGAAAAAAACCAAGAAAAGCAGGGTTAGAGCGGAAGAAAACCAAGAAAAGCCGGGTTAGAACGGAAGAAAACCAAGAAAAGCCGGGTTAGAACGGAAGAAAACCAAGAAAAACAGGGTTAGAGCGGAAGAAAACCAAGAAAAACAGGGTTAGAGCCGAAAAAAAACAACAAAAACAGGGTTAGAGCGGAAGAAAACCAAGAAAAGCCGGGTAAGAATGGAAGAAAACCAAGAAAAACAGGGTTAGAACGGAAGAAAACCAAGAAAAGCAGTGTTAGAACGGAAGAAAAACAAGAAAAGCAGGGTTAGAGCGGAAGAAAACCAAGAAAAGCAGGCTTAAAGCAGAAAAAAACAAGAAAAACAGGGTTAGAACGGAAGAAAACCAAGAAAAACAGGGTTAGAACGGAAGAAAACCAGGAAAAGCCGGGTTAGAACGTAAGAAAACAAAGAAAAACAGGGTTAGAGCCGAAAGAAAACAAGAAAAACAGGGTTAGAGCAGAGGAAAACCAAGAAAAGCAGGGTTAGAACGGAAGAAAACCAAGAAAAGCAGGGTTAGAACGGAAGAAAACCAAGAAAAGCAGGGTTAGAGCCAAAAAAACCCAAGAAAAACAGGGTTAGAGCAGAAGAAAACCAAGAAAAACAGGGTTAGAGCGGAAGAAAACCAAGAAAAGCAGGCTTAAAGCCGAAAAAAACCAAGAAAAACAGGGTTAGAACCGAAGAAAACCAAGAAAAGCCGGGTTAGAGCGGAAGAAAACCAGGAGAAGCCGGGTTAGAACGGAAGAAAAGCAAGAAAAACAGAGTTAGAGCCGAAAAAATCCAAGAAATACAGGGTTAGAACAGAAGAAATCCAAGAGAAGCCGGGTTAGAACGAGAGAAAACCAAGAAAAACAGGGTTAGAGCCGAAGAAAACCAAGAAAAACAGGGTTAGAGCAGAAGAAAACCAAGAAAAGCCGGGTTAGAGTGGAAGAAAACCAGGAAAAGCCGGGTTAGAACGGAAGAAAACCAAGAAAAACAGGGTTAGAGCCGAAAGAAACCAAGAAAAACAGGGTTAGAACAGAAGAAAACCAAGAAAAACAGGGTTAGAGCCGGAAAAAACCAAGAAAAACAGGGTTAGAGCGGAAAAAAACCAAGAAAAACAGCCTTAGAGCAGAAGAAAACCAAGAAAAGCCGGGTAAGAACGGAAGAAAACCAAGAAAAACAGGGTTAGAGCAGAAGAAAACCAAGAAAAGCAGCGTTAGAGTGGAAGAAAAACAAGAAAAGCAGGGTTAGAGCGGAAGAAAACCAAGAAAAGCAGGCTTAATGCTGAAAAAAACCAAGAAAAACAGGGTTAGAACAGAAGAAAACCAAGAAAAGCAGGGTTAGAACGGAAGAAAACAAAGAAAAACAGTGTTAGAGCCGGAAGAAAACAAGAAAAACAGGGTTAGAGCAGAAGAAAACCAAGAAAAGCAGGGTTAGAACGGAAGAAAACCAAGAAAAGCAGGGTTAGAGCGGAAGAAAACCAAGAAAAGCAGGCTAAAGGACGAAAAAACCCAAGAAAACCAGGGTTAGAACAGAAGAAAACGAAGAAAAGCAGGGTTAGAACGGAAGAAAACCAAGAAAAGCAGGGTTAGAGCCGAAGAAAACCAAGAAAAACAGGGTTAGAGCAGAAGAAAACCAAGAAAAACAGGGTTAGAGCGGAATAAAACCAAGAAAAGCAGGCTTAAAGCCGAAAAAAACCAAGAAAAACAGGGTTAGAACAGAAGAAAACCAAGAAAAGACGGGTTAGAGCGGAAGAAAACCAGGAAAAGCCGGGTTAGAACGGAAGAAAACCAAGAAAAACAGGGTTAGAGCCGAAAAAAACCAAGAAATACAGGGTTAGAACAGAAGAAAACCAAGAGAAGCCGGGTTAGAACGGAAGAAAACCAAGAAAAACAGGGTTAGAGCCGAAAAAATCCAAGAAAAACAGGGTTAGAGCAGAAGAAAACCAAGAGAAGCCGGGTTAGAGCGGAAGAAAACCAGGAAAAGCAGAGTTAGAACGGAAGAAAACCAAGAAAAACAGGGTTAGAGCCGAAAAAAACCAAGAAAAACAGGGTTAGATCAGAAGAAAACCAAGAAAAGCCGGGTTAGAGCGGAAGAAAACCAAGAAAAAGAGGGTTAGAGCCGAAAAAAACCAAGAAAAGCAGGGTTAGAGCGGAAGAAAACCAAGAAAAGCCGGGTTAGAACGGAAGAAAACCAAGAAAAGCCGGGTTAGAACGGAAGAAAACCAAGAAAAACAGGGTTAGAGCCGAAAAAAAACAACAAAAACAGGGTTAGAGCGGAAGAAAACCAAGAAAAGCCGGGTAAGAACGGAAGAAAACCAAGAAAAACAGGGTTAGAGCAGAAGAAAACCAAGAAAAACAGGGTTAGAACCGAAATAAACCAAGAAAAACAGGGTTAGAGCCGAAAAAAAACAAGATAAACAGGGTTAGAGCCGAAAAAAAACAAGAAAAACAGGGTTAGAACGGAAGAAAACCAAGAAAAGCAGGGTTAGAACGGAAGAAAACCAGGAAAAGCCGGGTTAGAACGGAAGAAAACCAAGAAAAACAGGGTTAGAGTCGAAAAAAACCAAGAAAAGCAGGGTTAGAGCGGAAGAAAACCAAGAAAAGCCGGGTTAGAACGGAAGAAAACAAAGAAAAAACCAAGAAAAGCAGGGTTAGAACAGAAGAAAACAAAGAAAAAAGCCGGGTTAGAACGGAAGAAAACCAAGAAAAACCAAGAAAAACAGGGTTAGAACCGAAATAAACCAAGAAAAACAAGGTTAGAGCCGAAGAAAACCAAGAAAAACAGGGTTAGAGCCGAAAAAAACCAAGAAAAACAGGGTTAGAACAGAAGAAAACCAAGAGAAGCCGGGTTAGAACGGAAGAAAACCAAGAAAAACAGGGTTAGAGCCGAAAAAATCCAAGAAAAACAGGGTTAGAGCAGAAGAAATCCAAGAGAAGCCGGGTTAGAGAGGAAGAAAACCAGGAAAAGCAGAGTTAGAACGGAAGAAAACCAAGAAAAACAGGGTTAGAGCCGAAAAAAACCAAGAAAAACAGGGTTAGATCAGAAGAAAACCAAGAAAAGCCGGGTTAGAGCGGAAGAAAACCAAGAAAAAGAGGGTTAACCTGAAAAAAACCAAGAAAAACAGGGTTAAAGCAGAAGAAAACCTAGAAAAGCCGGGTTAGAGCGGAAGAAAACCAGGTAAAGCCGGGTTAGAACGGAAGAAAACCAAGAAAAACAGGGTTAGAGCCGAAAAAAACCAAGAAAAACAGGGTTAGAGCAAAAGAAAACCAAGAAAAGCCGGGTAAGAACGGAAGAAAACCAAGAAAAACAGGGTTAGAGCAGAAGAAAACCAAGAAAAGCCGGGTTAGAGCGGAAGAAAACCAGGAAAAGCCGGGTTAGAACGGAAGAAAACCAAGAAAAACAGGGTTAGAGCCGAAAAAAACCAAGAAAAACAGGGTTAGAGCAGAAGAAAACCAAGAAAAGCCGGGTAAGAACGGAAGAAAACCAAGAAAAACAGGGTTAGAGCAGAAGAAAACCAAGAAAAGCAGTGTTAGAGCGCAAGAAAAACAATAAAAGCAGGGTTAGAGCGGAAGAAAACCAAGAAAAGCAGGCTTAAAGCCGAAAAAAACCAAGAAAAACAGGGTTAGAACAGAAGAAAACGAAGAAAAGCAGGGTTAGAACGGAAGAAAACCAGGAAAAGCCGGGTTAGAACGGAAGAAAAAAAAGAAAAACAGGGTTAGAGCCGAAAGAAAACAAGAAAAACAGGGTTAGAGCAGAAGAAAACCAAGAAAAGCAGGGTTAGAACGGAAGAAAACCAAGAAAAGCAGGGTTAGAGCGGAAGAAAACCAAGAAAAGCAGGCTTAAAGACGAAAAAAACCAAGAAAAACAGGGTTAGAACAGAAGAAAACGAAGAAAAGCAGGGTTAGAACGGAAGAAAACCAAGAAAAGCAGGGTTAGAGCCAAAATAAATCAAGAAAAACAGGGTTAGAGCAGAAGAAAACCAAGTAAAACTGGGTTAGAGCCGAAGAAAACCAAGAAAAGCAGGCTTAAAGCCGAAAAAAACCAAGAAAAACAGGGTTAGAACAGAAGAAAACCAAGAAAAGCCGGGTTAGAACGGAAGAAAACCAAGAAAAGCCGGGTTAGAAAGGAAGAAAACCAAGAAAAACAGGGTTAGAGCAGAAGAAAACCAAGAAAAGCTGGGTTAGAGCGGAAGAAAACAAGGAAAAGCCGGTTTAGAACGGAAGAAAACCAGGAAAAGCCGGGTTAGAACGGAAGAAAATCAAGAAAAACAGGGTTAGAGCCGAAGAAAACCAAGAAAAACAGAGTTAGAACGGAAGAAAACCAAGAAAAGCCGGGTTAGAACGGAAGAAAACCAAGAAAAACAGGGTTAGAGCCGAAAAAAACCAAGAAAAGCAGGGTTAGAGCGGAAGAAAACCAAGAAAAGCCGGGTTAGAACGGAAGAAAACCAAGAAAAGCCGGGTTAGAACGGAAGAAAACCAAGAAAAACAGGGTTAGAGCGGAAGAAAACCAAGAAAAACAGGGTTAGAGCCGAAAAAAACCAACAAAAACAGGGTTAGAGCGGAAGAAAACCAAGAAAAGCCGGGTAAGAATGGAAGAAAACCAAGAAAAACAGGGTTAGAACGGAAGAAAACCAAGAAAAGCAGTGTTAGAGCGGAAGAAAAACAAGAAAAGCAGGGTTAGAGCGGAAGAAAACCAAGAAAAGCAGGCTTAAAGCAGAAAAAAACAAGAAAAACAGGGTTAGAACGGAAGAAAACCAAGAAAAACAGGGTTAGAACGGAAGAAAACCAGGAAAAGCCGGGTTAGAACGTAAGAAAACAAAGAAAAACAGGGTTAGAGCCGAAAGAAAACAAGAAAAACAGGGTTAGAGCAGAGGAAAACCAAGAAAAGCAGGGTTAGAACGGAAGAAAACCAAGAAAAGCAGGGTTAGAACGGAAGAAAACCAAGAAAAGCAGGGTTAGAGCCAAAAAAACCCAAGAAAAACAGGGTTAGAGCAGAAGAAAACCAAGAAAAACAGGGTTAGAGCGGAAGAAAACCAAGAAAAGCAGGCTTAAAACCGAAAAAAACCAAGAAAAACAGGGTTAGAACCGAAGAAAACCAAGAAAAGCCGGGTTAGAGCGGAAGAAAACCAGGAAAAGCCGGGTTAGAACGGAAGAAAAGCAAGAAAAATAGAGTTAGAGCCGAAAAAATCCAAGAAATACAGGGTTAGAACAGAAGAAATCCAAGAGAAGCCGGGTTAGAACGAGAGAAAACCAAGAAAAACAGGGTTAGAGCCGAAGAAAACCAAGAAAAACAGGGTTAGAGCAGAAGAAAACCAAGAAAAGCCGGGTTAGAGTGGAAGAAAACCAGGAAAAGCCGGGTTAGAACGGAAGAAAACCAAGAAAAACAGGGTTAGAGCCGAAAGAAACCAAGAAAAACAGGGTTAGAACAGAAGAAAACCAAGAAAAGCCGGGTTAGAACGGAAGAAAACCAAGAAAAACAGGGTTAGAGCCGAAAAAAACCACGAAAAGCAGGGTTAGAGCGGAAGAAAACCAAGAAAAGCCGGGTTAGAACGGAAGAAAACCAAGAAAAACAGGGTTAGAGCGGAAGAAAACCAAGAAAAACAGGGTTAGAGCCGAAAAAAAACAACAAAAACAGGGTTAGAGCGGAAGAAAACCAAGAAAAGCCGGGTAAGAACGGAAGAAAACCAAGAAATACAGGGTTAGAGCAGAAGAAAACCAAGAAAAGCAGTGTTAGAGCGGAAGAAAAACAAGAAAAGCAGGGTTAGAGCGGTAGAAAACCAAGAAAAGCAGGCTTAAGGCCGAAAAAAACCAAGAAAAACAGGGTTAGAACAGAAGAGAACCAAGAAAAGCAGGGTTAGAACGGAAGAAAACCAGGAAGAGCCGGGTTAGAACGGAAGAAAACAAAGTAAAACAGGGTTAGAGCCGAAAAAAACCAAGAAAAACAGGGTTAGAGCGGAAGAAAACCAAGAAAAGCCGGGTTAGAACGGAAGAAAACCAAGAAAAGCAGGGTTAGAGCGGAAGAAAACCAAGAAAAGCAGGGTTAGAGCGGAAGAAATCCAAGAAAAGCAGGGTTAGAGCGGAAGAAATCCAAGAAAAGAAGGGTTAGAGCGGAAGAAAACCAAGAAAAACCGGGTTAGATCAGAAGAAAACCAAGAAAAGCAGGGTTAGAGCGGAAGAAATCCAAGAAAAGCAGGGTTAGAGCGGAAGAAATCCAAGAAAAGCAGGGTTAGAGCAGAAGAAAACCAAGAAAAGCAGGGTTAGAGCGGAAGAAAACCAAGAAAAGCAGGCTTAAAGCCGAAAAAAACCAAGAAAAACAGGGTTAGAACAGAAGAAAACCAAGAAAAGCCGGGTTAGAACGGAAGAAAACCAAGAAAAACAGGGTTAGAGCCGAAAAAAACCAAGAAAAACAGGCTTAGAGCAGAAGAAATCCAAGAAAAACAGGGTTAGAGCTGAAAATAACCAAGAAAAACAGGGTTAGAGCAGAAGAAATCCAAGAAAAACAGTGTTAGGGCAGAAGAAAACCAAGAAAAACAGGGTTAGGGCAGAAGAAAACCAAGAAAAGCAGGGTTAGAGCGGAAGAAAACCAAGAAAAGCAGGGTTAGAGCTAAAGAAAACCAAGAAAAGCAGGGTTAGAGCGGAAGAAAACCAAGAAAAGCAGGGTTAGAGCGGAAGAAAACCAAGAAAAGCAGGGTTAGAACCGAAGAAAACCAAGAAAAACAGGGTTAGAGCGGAAGAAAACCAAGAAGAGCAGGGTTAGAGCGGAAGAAAACCAAGAAAAGCAGGGTTAGAGCCGAAGAAAACCAAGAAAAGCAGGGTTGGAGCGGAAGAAAACCAAGAAAAGCAGGGTTAGAAGGGAAGAAAACCAAGAAAAGCAGGGTTAGAGCAGAAGAAAACCAAGAAAAGCAGGGTTAGAGCCGAAAAAAACCAAGAAATACAGGGTTAGAGCGAAAGAAAACCAAGAAAAGCAGGCTGAAAGCCAAAAAAAACCAAGAAAAAGAGGGTTAGAACAGAAGAAAACCAAGAAAAGCCGGGTTAGAACAGAAGAAAACCAGGAAAAGCCGGGTTAGAACAGAAGAAAACCAGGAAAAGGCGGGTTAGAACGGAAGAACACCAAGAAAAGCCGGGTTAGAACGGAAGAAAACCAAGAAAAACAGGGTTAGAGCCGAAAAAAACCAAGAAAAACAGGGTTAGAACAGAAGAAAACCAAGAAAAGCCGGGTTAGAACGGAAGAAAACCAGGAAAAGCCGGGTTAGAACGGAAGAAAACCAAGAAAAGCTGGGTTAGAGCGGAGGAAAACCAGGAAAAGCCGGTTTAGAACGGAAGAAAACCAGGAAAAGCCGGGTTAGAACGGAAGAAAACCAAGAAAAACAGGGTTAGAGCCGAAAAAAACCAAGAAAAGCAGGGTTAGAGCAGAAGAAAACCAAGAAAAGCTAAGTTAGAACGGAAGAAAACCAAGAAAAACAGGGTTAGAACGGAAGAAAACCAAGAAAAACAAAGTTAGAGCGGAGGAAAACCAAGAAAAACAGGGTTAGAGCCAAAAAAAACCAACAAAAACTGGGTTAGAGCGGAAGAAAACCAAGAAAAGCCGGGTAAGAACGGAAGAAAACCAAGAAAAACAGGGTTAGAGCTCATGAAAACCAAGAAAAGCAGTGTTAGAACGGAAGGAAACCAAGAAAAGCAGGGTTAGAGCGGAAGAAAACCAAGAAAAGCAGGCTTAAAGCCGAAAAAAACCAAGAAAAGCAGGGTTAGAACGGAAGAAAACCAAGAAAAGCAGGGTTAGAATGGAAGAAAACCAGGAAAAGCCGGGTTAGAACGGAAGAAAACAAAGAAAAACAGGGTTAGAGCAGAAGAAAACCAAGAAAAGCCGGGTTAGAACGGAAGAATACCAAGAAAAACAGGGTTAGAGCCGAAAGAAACCAAGAAAAACCGGGTTAGAGCGGAAGAAAACCAAGAAAAGCCGGGTTAGAACGGAAGAAAACCAAGAAAAACAGGGTTAGATCAGAAGAAAACCAAGAAAAGCAGGGTTAGAGCGGAAGAAAACCAAGAAAAGCAGGGTTAGAGCGGAAGAAATCCAAGAAAAGCAGGGTTAGAGCGGAAGAAAACCAAGAAAAGCAGGGTTAGAGCCGAAGAAAACCAAGAAAAGCAGGCTTAAAGCCGAAAAAAACCAAGAAAAACAGGGTTAGAGTGGAAGAAAACCAAGAAAAGCCGGGTTAGAACGGAAGAAAACCAGGAAAAGCCGGGTTAGAACGGAAGAAAACCAAGAAAAACAGGGTTAGAGCCGAAAAAAACCAAGAAAAACAGGGTTAGAGCAGAAGAAAACCAAGAAAAACAGAGTTAGAGCTGAAAATAACCAAGAAAAACCGGGTTAGAGCAGAAGAAAACCAAGAAAAGCCGGGTTAGGGCAGAAGAAAACCAAGAAAAACAGGGTCAGGGCAGAGGAAAACCAAGAAAAGCAGGGTTAGAGCGGAAGAAAACCAAGAAAAGCAGGGTTAGAGCGGAAGAAAACCAAGAAAAGCAGGGTTAGAGCGGAAGAAAACCAAGAAAAGCAGGGTTAGAGCGAAGAAAAACAAGAAAAGCAGGGTTAGAACCGAACAAAACCAAGAAAAGCGGGGTTAGAGCAGAAGAAAACCAAGAAGAGCGGGGTTAGAGCGGAAGAAAACCAAGAAAAGCAGGGTTAGAGCCGAAGAAAACCAAGAAAACCAGGGTTGGAGAGGAAGAAAACCAAGAAAAGCAGGGTTAGAGCAGAAGAAAACCAAGAAAAGCAGGGTTAGAGCGGAAGAAAACCAAGAAAAGCAGTGTTAGAGCCAAAAAAAAACAAGAAAAACAGGGTGAGAACAGAAGAAAACCAAGAAAAGCCGGGTTAGATCGGAAGAAAACCAGGAAAAGCCGGGTTAGAACGGAAGAAAACCAAGAAAAACAGGGTTAGAGCCGAAAAAATCCAAGAAAAACAGGGTGAGAACAGAAGAAAACCAAGAAAAACAGGGTTACAGCCAAAAAAAACCAAGAAAAACAGGGTTAGAGCAGAAGAAAACCAAGTAAAGCAGGGTTAGAGCGGAAGAAAACCAGGAAAAGCAGGGTTAGAGCGGAAGAAAACCAAGAAAAGCAGGCTTAAAGATGAAAAAAACCAAGAAAAACAGGGTTAGAACAGAAGAAAACGAAGAAAAGCTGGGTTAGAACGGAAGAAAACCAAGAAAAGCAGGGTTAGAGCCAAAAAAAACCAAGAAAAACAGGGTTAGAGCAGAAGAAAACCAAGAAAAGCCGGGTTAGAGCGGAAGAAAACCAAGAAAAGCAGGCTTAAAGCCGAAAAAAACCAGGAAAAACAGGGTTAGAACCGAAGAAAACCAAGAAAAGCCGGGTTAGAACGGAAGAAAACCAGGAAAAGCCGGGTTAGAACGGAAGAAAAGCAAGAAAAACAGGGTTAGAGCCGAAAAAATCCAAGAAATACAGGGTTAGAACGGAAGAAAACCAAGAGAAGCCGGGTTAGAACGAGAGAAAACCAAGAAAAACAGGGTTAGAGCCGAAGAAAACCAAGAAAAACAGGGTTAGAGCAGAAGAAAACCAAGAAAAGCCGGGTTAGAGTGGAAGAAAACCAGGAAAAGCCGGGTTAGAACGGAAGAAAACCAAGAAAAACAGGGTTAGAGCCGAAAGAAACCAAGAAAAACAGGGTTAGAACAGAAGAAAACCAAGAAAAGCCGGGTTAGAACGGAAGAAAACCAAGAAAAACAGGGTTAGAGCCGAAAAAAACCACGAAAAGCAGGGTTAGAGCGGAAGAAAACCAAGAAAAGCCGGTTTAGAACGGAAGAAAACCAAGAAAAACAGGGTTAGAGCCTAAGAAAACCAAGAAAACCAGGGTTAGAGCCGAAAAAAAACAACAAAAACAGGGTTAGAGCGGAAGAAAACCAAGAAAAGCCATGTAAGAACGGAAGAAAACCAAGAAAAACAGGGTTAGAGCAGAAGAAAACCAAGAAAAGCAGTGTTAGAGCGGAAGAAAAACAAGAAAAGCAGGGTTAGAGCGGAAGAAAACCAAGAAAAGCAGGCTTAAGGCCGAAAAAAAACAAGAAAAACAGGGTTAGAATAGAAGAAAAACAACAAAAGCAGGGTTAGAACGGAAGAAAACCAGGAAGAGCCGGGTTAAAACGGAAGAAAACAAAGAAAAACAGGGTTAGAGCCGAAAAAAACCAAGAAAAACAGGGTTAGAGCGGAAGAAAACCAAGAAAAGCCGGGTTAGAACGGAAGAAAACCAAGAAAAACAGGGTTAGATCAGAAGAAAACCAAGAAAAGCAGGGTTAGAGCGGAAGAAAACCAAGAAAAGCAGGGTTAGAGCGGAAGAAATCCAAGAAAAGCAGGGTTAGAGCGGAAGAAAACCAAGAAAAGCAGGGTTAGAGCGGAAGAAAACCAAGAAAAGCAGGGTTAGATCAGAAGAAAACCAAGAAAAGCAGGGTTAGAGCGGAAGAAAACCAAGAAAAGCAGGGTTAGAGAGGAAGAAATCCAAGAAAAGCAGGGTTAGAGCGGAAGAAAACCAAGAAAAGCAGGGTTAGAGCGGAAGAAAACCAAGAAAAGCAGGCTTAATGCCGAAAAAAACCAAGAAAAACAAAGTTAGAACAGAAGAAAACCAAGAAAAGCCGGGTTAGAACGGAAGAAAACCAAGAAAAACAGGGTTAGAGCCGAAAAAAACCAAGAAAAACAGGCTTAGAGCAGAAGAAAACCAAGAAAAACAGGGTTAGAGCTGAAAATAACCAAGAAAAACAGGGTTAGAGCAGAAGAAAACCAAGAAAAACAGTGTTAGGGCAGAAGAAAACCAAGAAAAACAGGGTTAGGGCAGAAGAAAACCAAGAAAAGCAGGGTTAGAGCGGAAGAAAACCAAGAAAAGCAGGGTTAGAGCGGAAGAAAACCAAGAAAAGCAGGGTTAGAGTGGAAGAAAACCAAGAAAAGCAGGGTTAGAGCGGAAGAAAACCAAGAAAAGCAGGGTTAGAACCGAAGAAAACCAAGAAAAACAGGGTTAGAGCGGAAGAAAACCAAGAAGAGCAGGGTTAGAGCGGAAGAAAACCAAGAAAAGCAGGGTTAGAGCCGAAGAAAACCAAGAAAAGCAGGGTTGGAGCGAAGAAAACCAAGAAAAGCAGGGTTAGAAGGGAAGAAAACCAAGAAAAGCAGGGTTAGAGCAGAAGAAAACCAAGAAAAGCAGGGTTAGAGCCGAAAAAAACCAAGAAATACAGGGTTAGAGCGAAAGAAAACCAAGAAAAGCAGGGTTAGAGCGGAAGAAAACCAAGAAAAGCAGGGTTAGAACCGAAGAAAACCAAGAAAAACAGGGTTAGAGCGGAAGAAAACCAAGAAGAGCAGGGTTAGAGCGGAAGAAAACCAAGAAAAGCAGGGTTAGAGCCGAAGAAAACCAAGAAAAGCAGGGTTGGAGCGGAAGAAAACCAAGAAAAGCAGGGTTAGAAGGGAAGAAAACCAAGAAAAGCAGGGTTAGAGCAGAAGAAAACCAAGAAAAGCAGGGTTAGAGCCGAAAAAAACCAAGAAATACAGGGTTAGAGCGAAAGAAAACCAAGAAAAGCAGGCTGAAAGCCAAAAAAAACCAAGAAAAAGAGGGTTAGAACAGAAGAAAACCAAGAAAAGCCGGGTTAGAACAGAAGAAAACCAGGAAAAGCCGGGTTAGAACAGAAGAAAACCAGGAAAAGCCGGGTTAGAACGGAAGAAAACCAAGAAAAGCCGGGTTAGAACGGAAGAAAACCAAGAAAAACAGGGTTAGAGCCGAAAAAAACCAAGAAAAACAGGGTTAGAACAGAAGAAAACCA
This sequence comes from Coturnix japonica, assembly GCF_054131305.1. NCBI lineage: Eukaryota > Metazoa > Chordata > Aves > Galliformes > Phasianidae > Coturnix > Coturnix japonica. The sequence goes on along the minus strand of NC_140678.1, from coordinate 58,468 downwards.
AGAAAAGCCGGGTTAGAACGGAAGAAAACCAGGAAAAGCCGGGTTAGAACGGAAGAAAACCAAGAAAAGCTGGGTTAGAGCGGAGGAAAACCAGGAAAAGCCGGTTTAGAACGGAAGAAAACCAGGAAAAGCCGGGTTAGAACGGAAGAAAACCAAGAAAAACAGGGTTAGAGCCGAAAAAAACCAAGAAAAGCAGGGTTAGAGCAGAAGAAAACCAAGAAAAGCTAAGTTAGAACGGAAGAAAACCAAGAAAAACAGGGTTAGAACGGAAGAAAACCAAGAAAAACAAAGTTAGAGCGGAGGAAAACCAAGAAAAACAGGGTTAGAGCCAAAAAAAACCAACAAAAACTGGGTTAGAGCGGAAGAAAACCAAGAAAAGCCGGGTAAGAACGGAAGAAAACCAAGAAAAACAGGGTTAGAGCTCATGAAAACCAAGAAAAGCAGTGTTAGAGCGGAAGGAAACCAAGAAAAGCAGGGTTAGAGCGGAAGAAAACCAAGAAAAGCAGGCTTAAAGCCGAAAAAAACCAAGAAAAGCAGGGTTAGAACGGAAGAAAACCAAGAAAAGCAGGGTTAGAATGGAAGAAAACCAGGAAAAGCCGGGTTAGAACGGAAGAAAACAAAGAAAAACAGGGTTAGAGCAGAAGAAAACCAAGAAAAGCCGGGTTAGAACGGAAGAATACCAAGAAAAACAGGGTTAGAGCCGAAAAAAACCAAGAAAAACAGGGTTAGAGCGGAAGAAAACCAAGAAAAGCCGGGTTAGAACGGAAGAAAACCAAGAAAAACAGGGTTAGATCAGAAGAAAACCAAGAAAAGCAGGGTTAGAGCGGAAGAAAACCAAGAAAAGCAGGGTTAGAGCGGAAGAAATCCAAGAAAAGCAGGGTTAGAGCGGAAGAAAACCAAGAAAAGCAGGGTTAGAGCCGAAGAAAACCAAGAAAAGCAGGCTTAAAGCCGAAAAAAACCAAGAAAAACAGGGTTAGAGTGGAAGAAAACCAAGAAAAGCCGGGTTAGAACGGAAGAAAACCAGGAAAAGCCGGGTTAGAACGGAAGAAAACCAAGAAAAACAGGGTTAGAGCCGAAAAAAACCAAGAAAAACAGGGTTAGAGCAGAAGAAAACCAAGAAAAACAGAGTTAGAGCTGAAAATAACCAAGAAAAACCGGGTTAGAGCAGAAGAAAACCAAGAAAAGCCGGGTTAGGGCAGAAGAAAACCAAGAAAAACAGGGTCAGGGCAGAGGAAAACCAAGAAAAGCAGGGTTAGAGCGGAAGAAAACCAAGAAAAGCAGGGTTAGAGCGGAAGAAAACCAAGAAAAGCAGGGTTAGAGCGGAAGAAAACCAAGAAAAGCAGGGTTAGAGCGAAGAAAAACAAGAAAAGCAGGGTTAGAACCGAACAAAACCAAGAAAAGCGGGGTTAGAGCAGAAGAAAACCAAGAAGAGCGGGGTTAGAGCGGAAGAAAACCAAGAAAAGCAGGGTTAGAGCCGAAGAAAACCAAGAAAACCAGGGTTGGAGAGGAAGAAAACCAAGAAAAGCAGGGTTAGAGCAGAAGAAAACCAAGAAAAGCAGGGTTAGAGCGGAAGAAAACCAAGAAAAGCAGTGTTAGAGCCAAAAAAAAACAAGAAAAACAGGGTGAGAACAGAAGAAAACCAAGAAAAGCCGGGTTAGATCGGAAGAAAACCAGGAAAAGCCGGGTTAGAACGGAAGAAAACCAAGAAAAACAGGGTTAGAGCCGAAAAAATCCAAGAAAAACAGGGTGAGAACAGAAGAAAACCAAGAAAAACAGGGTTACAGCCAAAAAAAACCAAGAAAAACAGGGTTAGAGCAGAAGAAAACCAAGTAAAGCAGGGTTAGAGCGGAAGAAAACCAGGAAAAGCAGGGTTAGAGCGGAAGAAAACCAAGAAAAGCAGGCTTAAAGATGAAAAAAACCAAGAAAAACAGGGTTAGAACAGAAGAAAACGAAGAAAAGCAGGGTTAGAACGGAAGAAAACCAAGAAAAGCAGGGTTAGAGCCAAAAAAAACCAAGAAAAACAGGGTTAGAGCAGAAGAAAACCAAGAAAAGCCGGGTTAGAGCGGAAGAAAACCAAGAAAAGCAGGCTTAAAGCCGAAAAAAACCAGGAAAAACAGGGTTAGAACCGAAGAAAACCAAGAAAAGCCGGGTTAGAGCGGAAGAAAACCAGGAAAAGCCGGGTTAGAACGGAAGAAAAGCAAGAAAAACAGGGTTAGAGCCGAAAAAATCCAAGAAATACAGGGTTAGAACGGAAGAAAACCAAGAGAAGCCGGGTTAGAACGAGAGAAAACCAAGAAAAACAGGGTTAGAGCCGAAGAAAACCAAGAAAAACAGGGTTAGAGCAGAAGAAAACCAAGAAAAGCCGGGTTAGAGTGGAAGAAAACCAGGAAAAGCCGGGTTAGAACGGAAGAAAACCAAGAAAAACAGGGTTAGAGCCGAAAGAAACCAAGAAAAACAGGGTTAGAACAGAAGAAAACCAAGAAAAGCCGGGTTAGAACGGAAGAAAACCAAGAAAAACAGGGTTAGAGCCGAAAAAAACCACGAAAAGCAGGGTTAGAGCGGAAGAAAACCAAGAAAAGCCGGTTTAGAACGGAAGAAAACCAAGAAAAACAGGGTTAGAGCCTAAGAAAACCAAGAAAACCAGGGTTAGAGCCGAAAAAAAACAACAAAAACAGGGTTAGAGCGGAAGAAAACCAAGAAAAGCCATGTAAGAACGGAAGAAAACCAAGAAAAACAGGGTTAGAGCAGAAGAAAACCAAGAAAAGCAGTGTTAGAGCGGAAGAAAAACAAGAAAAGCAGGGTTAGAGCGGAAGAAAACCAAGAAAAGCAGGCTTAAGGCCGAAAAAAAACAAGAAAAACAGGGTTAGAATAGAAGAAAAACAACAAAAGCAGGGTTAGAACGGAAGAAAACCAGGAAGAGCCGGGTTAAAACGGAAGAAAACAAAGAAAAACAGGGTTAGAGCCGAAAAAAACCAAGAAAAACAGGGTTAGAGCGGAAGAAAACCAAGAAAAGCCGGGTTAGAACGGAAGAAAACCAAGAAAAACAGGGTTAGATCAGAAGAAAACCAAGAAAAGCAGGGTTAGAGCGGAAGAAAACCAAGAAAAGCAGGGTTAGAGCGGAAGAAATCCAAGAAAAGCAGGGTTAGAGCGGAAGAAAACCAAGAAAAGCAGGGTTAGAGCGGAAGAAAACCAAGAAAAGCAGGGTTAGATCAGAAGAAAACCAAGAAAAGCAGGGTTAGAGCGGAAGAAAACCAAGAAAAGCAGGGTTAGAGAGGAAGAAATCCAAGAAAAGCAGGGTTAGAGCGGAAGAAAACCAAGAAAAGCAGGGTTAGAGCGGAAGAAAACCAAGAAAAGCAGGCTTAAAGCCGAAAAAAACCAAGAAAAACAAAGTTAGAACAGAAGAAAACCAAGAAAAGCCGGGTTAGAACGGAAGAAAACCAAGAAAAACAGGGTTAGAGCCGAAAAAAACCAAGAAAAACAGGCTTAGAGCAGAAGAAAACCAAGAAAAACAGGGTTAGAGCTGAAAATAACCAAGAAAAACAGGGTTAGAGCAGAAGAAAACCAAGAAAAACAGTGTTAGGGCAGAAGAAAACCAAGAAAAACAGGGTTAGGGCAGAAGAAAACCAAGAAAAGCAGGGTTAGAGCGGAAGAAAACCAAGAAAAGCAGGGTTAGAGCGGAAGAAAACCAAGAAAAGCAGGGTTAGAGTGGAAGAAAACCAAGAAAAGCAGGGTTAGAGCGGAAGAAAACCAAGAAAAGCAGGGTTAGAACCGAAGAAAACCAAGAAAAACAGGGTTAGAGCGGAAGAAAACCAAGAAGAGCAGGGTTAGAGCGGAAGAAAACCAAGAAAAGCAGGGTTAGAGCCGAAGAAAACCAAGAAAAGCAGGGTTGGAGCGAAGAAAACCAAGAAAAGCAGGGTTAGAAGGGAAGAAAACCAAGAAAAGCAGGGTTAGAGCAGAAGAAAACCAAGAAAAGCAGGGTTAGAGCCGAAAAAAACCAAGAAATACAGGGTTAGAGCGAAAGAAAACCAAGAAAAGCAGGCTGAAAGCCAAAAAAAACCAAGAAAAAGAGGGTTAGAACAGAAGAAAACCAAGAAAAGCCGGGTTAGAACAGAAGAAAACCAGGAAAAGCCGGGTTAGAACGGAAGAAAACCAGGAAAAGCCGGGTTAGAACGGAAGAAAACCAAGAAAAGCCGGGTTAGAACGGAAGAAAACCAAGAAAAACAGGGTTAGAGCCGAAAAAAACCAAGAAAAACAGGGTTAGAGCGGAAGAAATCCAAGAAAAGCAGGGTTAGAGAGGAAGAAATCCAAGAAAAGCAGGGTTAGAGCGGAAGAAAACCAAGAAAAGCAGGGTTAGAGCGGAAGAAAACCAAGAAAAGCAGGCTTAAAGCCGAAAAAAACCAAGAAAAAAAATGTTAGAGCAGAAGAAAACCAAGAAAAGCAGGGTTAGAGAGGATGAAAACCAAGAAAAGCCGGGTTAGAACGGAAGAAAACCAAGAAAAACAGGGTTAGAGCCGAAAGAAAACAAGAAAAACAGGGTTAGAGCAGAAGAAAACCAAGAAAAGCCGGGTTAGAACGGAAGAATACCAAGAAAAACAGGGTTAGAGCCGGAAAAAAAAAAAGAAAAACAGGCTTAGAGCGGAAGAAAACCAAGAAAAGCCGGGTTAGAACGGAAGAAACCAGGAAAAGCAGGATTAGAGCCGAAGAAAACCAAAAAAAACAGGGTTAGAGCGGAAGAAATCCAAGAAAATCCGGGTAAGAACGGAAGAAAACCAAGAAAAACAGGGTTAGAGCAGAAGAAAACCAAGAAAAACAAGGTTAGAGCGGAAGAAAACCAAGAAAAGCAGGGTTAGAGCGGAAGAAAACCAAGAAAAGCAGGGTTAGAGCCGAAGAAAACCAAGAAAAGCAGGCTTAAAGCCGAAAAAAACCAAGAAAAACAGGGTTAGAGTGGAAGAAAACCAAGAAAAGCCGGGTTAGAACGGAAGAAAACCAGGAAAAGCCGGGTTAGAACGGAAGAAAACCAAGAAAAACAGGGTTAGAGCCGAAAAAAACCAAGAAAAACAGGGTTAGAGCAGAAGAAAACCAAGAAAAACAGAGTTAGAGCTGAAAATAACCAAGAAAAACCGGGTTAGAGCAGAAGAAAACCAAGAAAAGCCGGGTTAGGGCAGAAGAAAACCAAGAAAAACAGGGTCAGGGCAGAGGAAAACCAAGAAAAGCAGGGTTAGAGCGGAAGAAAACCAAGAAAAGCAGGGTTAGAGCGGAAGAAAACCAAGAAAAGCAGGGTTAGAGCGGAAGAAAACCAAGAAAAGCAGGGTTAGAGCGAAGAAAAACAAGAAAAGCAGGGTTAGAACCGAACAAAACCAAGAAAAGCGGGGTTAGAGCAGAAGAAAACCAAGAAGAGCGGGGTTAGAGCGGAAGAAAACCAAGAAAAGCAGGGTTAGAGCCGAAGAAAACCAAGAAAACCAGGGTTGGAGAGGAAGAAAACCAAGAAAAGCAGGGTTAGAGCAGAAGAAAACCAAGAAAAGCAGGGTTAGAGCGGAAGAAAACCAAGAAAAGCAGTGTTAGAGCCAAAAAAAACCAAGAAAAACAGGGTGAGAACAGAAGAAAACCAAGAAAAGCCGGGTTAGATCGGAAGAAAACCAGGAAAAGCCGGGTTAGAACGGAAGAAAACCAAGAAAAACAGGGTTAGAGCCGAAAAAATCCAAGAAAAACAGGGTGAGAACAGAAGAAAACCAAGAAAAACAGGGTTACAGCCAAAAAAAACCAAGAAAAACAGGGTTAGAGCAGAAGAAAACCAAGTAAAGCAGGGTTAGAGCGGAAGAAAACCAGGAAAAGCAGGGTTAGAGCGGAAGAAAACCAAGAAAAGCAGGCTTAAAGATGAAAAAAACCAAGAAAAACAGGGTTAGAACAGAAGAAAACGAAGAAAAGCAGGGTTAGAACGGAAGAAAACCAAGAAAAGCAGGGTTAGAGCCAAAAAAAACCAAGAAAAACAGGGTTAGAGCAGAAGAAAACCAAGAAAAGCCGGGTTAGAGCGGAAGAAAACCAAGAAAAGCAGGCTTAAAGCCGAAAAAAACCAGGAAAAACAGGGTTAGAACCGAAGAAAACCAAGAAAAGCCGGGTTAGAGCGGAAGAAAACCATGAAAAGCCGGGTTAGAACGGAAGAAAAGCAAGAAAAACAGGGTTAGAGCCGAAAAAATCCAAGAAATACAGGGTTAGAACGGAAGAAAACCAAGAGAAGCCGGGTTAGAACGAGAGAAAACCAAGAAAAACAGGGTTAGAGCCGAAGAAAACCAAGAAAAACAGGGTTAGAGCAGAAGAAAACCAAGAAAAGCCGGGTTAGAGTGGAAGAAAACCAGGAAAAGCCGGGTTAGAACGGAAGAAAACCAAGAAAAACAGGGTTAGAGCCGAAAGAAACCAAGAAAAACAGGGTTAGAACAGAAGAAAACCAAGAAAAGCCGGGTTAGAACGGAAGAAAACCAAGAAAAACAGGGTTAGAGCCGAAAAAAACCACGAAAAGCAGGGTTAGAGCGGAAGAAAACCAAGAAAAGCCGGTTTAGAACGGAAGAAAACCAAGAAAAACAGGGTTAGAGCCTAAGAAAACCAAGAAAACCAGGGTTAGAGCCGAAAAAAAACAACAAAAACAGGGTTAGAGCGGAAGAAAACCAAGAAAAGCCATGTAAGAACGGAAGAAAACCAAGAAAAACAGGGTTAGAGCAGAAGAAAACCAAGAAAAGCAGTGTTAGAGCGGAAGAAAAACAAGAAAAGCAGGGTTAGAGCGGAAGAAAACCAAGAAAAGCAGGCTTAAGGCCGAAAAAAAACAAGAAAAACAGGGTTAGAATAGAAGAAAAACAACAAAAGCAGGGTTAGAACGGAAGAAAACCAGGAAGAGCCGGGTTAAAACGGAAGAAAACAAAGAAAAACAGGGTTAGAGCCGAAAAAAACCAAGAAAAACAGGGTTAGAGCGGAAGAAAACCAAGAAAAGCCGGGTTAGAACGGAAGAAAACCAAGAAAAACAGGGTTAGATCAGAAGAAAACCAAGAAAAGCAGGGTTAGAGCGGAAGAAAACCAAGAAAAGCAGGGTTAGAGCGGAAGAAATCCAAGAAAAGCAGGGTTAGAGCGGAAGAAAACCAAGAAAAGCAGGGTTAGAGCGGAAGAAAACCAAGAAAAGCAGGGTTAGATCAGAAGAAAACCAAGAAAAGCAGGGTTAGAGCGGAAGAAAACCAAGAAAAGCAGGGTTAGAGAGGAAGAAATCCAAGAAAAGCAGGGTTAGAGCGGAAGAAAACCAAGAAAAGCAGGGTTAGAGCGGAAGAAAACCAAGAAAAGCAGGCTTAAAGCCGAAAAAAACCAAGAAAAACAAAGTTAGAACAGAAGAAAACCAAGAAAAGCCGGGTTAGAACGGAAGAAAACCAAGAAAAACAGGGTTAGAGCCGAAAAAAACCAAGAAAAACAGGCTTAGAGCAGAAGAAAACCAAGAAAAACAGGGTTAGAGCTGAAAATAACCAAGAAAAACAGGGTTAGAGCAGAAGAAAACCAAGAAAAACAGTGTTAGGGCAGAAGAAAACCAAGAAAAACAGGGTTAGGGCAGAAGAAAACCAAGAAAAGCAGGGTTAGAGCGGAAGAAAACCAAGAAAAGCAGGGTTAGAGCGGAAGAAAACCAAGAAAAGCAGGGTTAGAGTGGAAGAAAACCAAGAAAAGCAGGGTTAGAGCGGAAGAAAACCAAGAAAAGCAGGGTTAGAACCGAAGAAAACCAAGAAAAACAGGGTTAGAGCGGAAGAAAACCAAGAAGAGCAGGGTTAGAGCGGAAGAAAACCAAGAAAAGCAGGGTTAGAGCCGAAGAAAACCAAGAAAAGCAGGGTTGGAGCGAAGAAAACCAAGAAAAGCAGGGTTAGAAGGGAAGAAAACCAAGAAAAGCAGGGTTAGAGCAGAAGAAAACCAAGAAAAGCAGGGTTAGAGCCGAAAAAAACCAAGAAATACAGGGTTAGAGCGAAAGAAAACCAAGAAAAGCAGGCTGAAAGCCAAAAAAAACCAAGAAAAAGAGGGTTAGAACAGAAGAAAACCAAGAAAAGCCGGGTTAGAACGGAAGAAAACCAAGAAAAACAGGGTTAGAGCCGAAAAAATCCAAGAAAAACAGGGTGAGAACAGAAGAAAACCAAGAAAAACAGGGTTACAGCCAAAAAAAACCAAGAAAAACAGGGTTAGAGCAGAAGAAAACCAAGTAAAGCAGGGTTAGAGCGGAAGAAAACCAGGAAAAGCAGGGTTAGAGCGGAAGAAAACCAAGAAAAGCAGGCTTAAAGATGAAAAAAACCAAGAAAAACAGGGTTAGAACAGAAGAAAACGAAGAAAAGCAGGGTTAGAACGGAAGAAAACCAAGAAAAGCAGGGTTAGAGCCAAAAAAAACCAAGAAAAACAGGGTTAGAGCAGAAGAAAACCAAGAAAAGCCGGGTTAGAGCGGAAGAAAACCAAGAAAAGCAGGCTTAAAGCCGAAAAAAACCAGGAAAAACAGGGTTAGAACCGAAGAAAACCAAGAAAAGCCGGGTTAGAGCGGAAGAAAACCAGGAAAAGCCGGGTTAGAACGGAAGAAAAGCAAGAAAAACAGGGTTAGAGCCGAAAAAATCCAAGAAATACAGGGTTAGAACGGAAGGAAACCAAGAGAAGCCGGGTTAGAACGAGAGAAAACCAAGAAAAACAGGGTTAGAGCCGAAGAAAACCAAGAAAAACAGGGTTAGAGCAGAAGAAAACCAAGAAAAGCCGGGTTAGAGTGGAAGAAAACCAGGAAAAGCCGGGTTAGAACGGAAGAAAACCAAGAAAAACAGGGTTAGAGCCGAAAGAAACCAAGAAAAACAGGGTTAGAACAGAAGAAAACCAAGAAAAGCCGGGTTAGAACGGAAGAAAACCAAGAAAAACAGGGTTAGAGCCGAAAAAAACCACGAAAAGCAGGGTTAGAGCGGAAGAAAACCAAGAAAAGCCGGTTTAGAACGGAAGAAAACCAAGAAAAACAGGGTTAGAGCCTAAGAAAACCAAGAAAACCAGGGTTAGAGCCGAAAAAAAACAACAAAAACAGGGTTAGAGCGGAAGAAAACCAAGAAAAGCCATGTAAGAACGGAAGAAAACCAAGAAAAACAGGGTTAGAGCAGAAGAAAACCAAGAAAAGCAGTGTTAGAGCGGAAGAAAAACAAGAAAAGCAGGGTTAGAGCGGAAGAAAACCAAGAAAAGCAGGCTTAAGGCCGAAAAAAAACAAGAAAAACAGGGTTAGAATAGAAGAAAAACAACAAAAGCAGGGTTAGAACGGAAGAAAACCAGGAAGAGCCGGGTTAAAACGGAAGAAAACAAAGAAAAACAGGGTTAGAGCCGAAAAAAACCAAGAAAAACAGGGTTAGAGCGGAAGAAAACCAAGAAAAGCCGGGTTAGAACGGAAGAAAACCAAGAAAAACAGGGTTAGATCAGAAGAAAACCAAGAAAAGCAGGGTTAGAGCGGAAGAAAACCAAGAAAAGCAGGGTTAGAGCGGAAGAAATCCAAGAAAAGCAGGGTTAGAGCGGAAGAAAACCAAGAAAAGCAGGGTTAGAGCGGAAGAAAACCAAGAAAAGCAGGGTTAGATCAGAAGAAAACCAAGAAAAGCAGGGTTAGAGCGGAAGAAAACCAAGAAAAGCAGGGTTAGAGAGGAAGAAATCCAAGAAAAGCAGGGTTAGAGCGGAAGAAAACCAAGAAAAGCAGGGTTAGAGCGGAAGAAAACCAAGAAAAGCAGGCTTAAAGCCGAAAAAAACCAAGAAAAACAAAGTTAGAACAGAAGAAAACCAAGAAAAGCCGGGTTAGAACGGAAGAAAACCAAGAAAAACAGGGTTAGAGCCGAAAAAAACCAAGAAAAACAGGCTTAGAGCAGAAGAAAACCAAGAAAAACAGGGTTAGAGCTGAAAATAACCAAGAAAAACAGGGTTAGAGCAGAAGAAAACCAAGAAAAACAGTGTTAGGGCAGAAGAAAACCAAGAAAAACAGGGTTAGGGCAGAAGAAAACCAAGAAAAGCAGGGTTAGAGCGGAAGAAAACCAAGAAAAGCAGGGTTAGAGCGGAAGAAAACCAAGAAAAGCAGGGTTAGAGTGGAAGAAAACCAAGAAAAGCAGGGTTAGAGCGGAAGAAAACCAAGAAAAGCAGGGTTAGAACCGAAGAAAACCAAGAAAAACAGGGTTAGAGCGGAAGAAAACCAAGAAGAGCAGGGTTAGAGCGGAAGAAAACCAAGAAAAGCAGGGTTAGAGCCGAAGAAAACCAAGAAAAGCAGGGTTGGAGCGAAGAAAACCAAGAAAAGCAGGGTTAGAAGGGAAGAAAACCAAGAAAAGCAGGGTTAGAGCAGAAGAAAACCAAGAAAAGCAGGGTTAGAGCCGAAAAAAACCAAGAAATACAGGGTTAGAGCGAAAGAAAACCAAGAAAAGCAGGCTGAAAGCCAAAAAAAACCAAGAAAAAGAGGGTTAGAACAGAAGAAAACCAAGAAAAGCCGGGTTAGAACAGAAGAAAACCAGGAAAAGCCGGGTTAGAACGGAAGAAAACCAGGAAAAGCCGGGTTAGAACGGAAGAAAACCAAGAAAAGCCGGGTTAGAACGGAAGAAAACCAAGAAAAACAGGGTTAGAGCCGAAAAAAACCAAGAAAAACAGGGTTAGAGCGGAAGAAATCCAAGAAAAGCAGGGTTAGAGAGGAAGAAATCCAAGAAAAGCAGGGTTAGAGCGGAAGAAAACCAAGAAAAGCAGGGTTAGAGCGGAAGAAAACCAAGAAAAGCAGGCTTAAAGCCGAAAAAAACCAAGAAAAAAAATGTTAGAGCAGAAGAAAACCAAGAAAAGCAGGGTTAGAGAGGATGAAAACCAAGAAAAGCCGGGTTAGAACGGAAGAAAACCAAGAAAAACAGGGTTAGAGCCGAAAGAAAACAAGAAAAACAGGGTTAGAGCAGAAGAAAACCAAGAAAGCCGGGTTAGAACGGAAGAATACCAAGAAAAACAGGGTTAGAGCCGGAAAAAAAAAAAGAAAAACAGGCTTAGAGCGGAAGAAAACCAAGAAAAGCCGGGTTAGAACGGAAGAAACCAGGAAAAGCAGGATTAGAGCCGAAGAAAACCAAGAAAAGCAGGGTTAGAGCGGAAGAAAACCAAGAAAAGCAGGGTTAGAGCGGAAGAAAACCAAGAAAAGCAGGCTTAAAGCCGAAAAAAACCAAGAAAAACAAAGTTAGAACAGAAGAAAACCAAGAAAAGCCGGGTTAGAACGGAAGAAAACCAAGAAAAACAGGGTTAGAGCCGAAAAAAACCAAGAAAAACAGGCTTAGAGCAGAAGAAAACCAAGAAAAACAGGGTTAGAGCTGAAAATAACCAAGAAAAACAGGGTTAGAGCAGAAGAAAACCAAGAAAAACAGTGTTAGGGCAGAAGAAAACCAAGAAAAACAGGGTTAGGGCAGAAGAAAACCAAGAAAAGCAGGGTTAGAGCGGAAGAAAACCAAGAAAAGCAGGGTTAGAGCGGAAGAAAACCAAGAAAAGCAGGGTTAGAGTGGAAGAAAACCAAGAAAAGCAGGGTTAGAGCGGAAGAAAACCAAGAAAAGCAGGGTTAGAACCGAAGAAAACCAAGAAAAACAGGGTTAGAGCGGAAGAAAACCAAGAAGAGCAGGGTTAGAGCGGAAGAAAACCAAGAAAAGCAGGGTTAGAGCCGAAGAAAACCAAGAAAAGCAGGGTTGGAGCGAAGAAAACCAAGAAAAGCAGGGTTAGAAGGGAAGAAAACCAAGAAAAGCAGGGTTAGAGCAGAAGAAAACCAAGAAAAGCAGGGTTAGAGCCGAAAAAAACCAAGAAATACAGGGTTAGAGCGAAAGAAAACCAAGAAAAGCAGGCTGAAAGCCAAAAAAAACCAAGAAAAAGAGGGTTAGAACAGAAGAAAACCAAGAAAAGCCGGGTTAGAACAGAAGAAAACCAGGAAAAGCCGGGTTAGAACGGAAGAAAACCAGGAAAAGCCGGGTTAGAACGGAAGAAAACCAAGAAAAGCCGGGTTAGAACGGAAGAAAACCAAGAAAAACAGGGTTAGAGCCGAAAAAAACCAAGAAAAACAGGGTTAGAGCGGAAGAAATCCAAGAAAAGCAGGGTTAGAGAGGAAGAAATCCAAGAAAAGCAGGGTTAGAGCGGAAGAAAACCAAGAAAAGCAGGGTTAGAGCGGAAGAAAACCAAGAAAAGCAGGCTTAAAGCCGAAAAAAACCAAGAAAAAAAATGTTAGAGCAGAAGAAAACCAAGAAAAGCAGGGTTAGAGAGGATGAAAACCAAGAAAAGCCGGGTTAGAACGGAAGAAAACCAAGAAAAACAGGGTTAGAGCCGAAAGAAAACAAGAAAAACAGGGTTAGAGCAGAAGAAAACCAAGAAAAGCCGGGTTAGAACGGAAGAATACCAAGAAAAACAGGGTTAGAGCCGGAAAAAAAAAAAGAAAAACAGGCTTAGAGCGGAAGAAAACCAAGAAAAGCCGGGTTAGAACGGAAGAAACCAGGAAAAGCAGGATTAGAGCCGAAGAAAACCAAAAAAAACAGGGTTAGAGCGGAAGAAATCCAAGAAAATCCGGGTAAGAACGGAAGAAAACCAAGAAAAACAGGGTTAGAGCAGAAGAAAACCAAGAAAAACAAGGTTAGAGCGGAAGAAAACCAAGAAAAGCAGGGTTAGAGCGGAAGAAATCCAAGAAAAGCAGGGTTAGAACGGAAGAAAACCAAGAAAAGCAGGGTTAGAGCGGAAGAAATCCAAGAAAAGCAGGGTTAGAACGGAAGAAAACCAAGAAAAGCAGGGTTAGAGCGGAAGAAAACCAAGAAAAGCAGGCTTAAAGCCGAAAAAAATCAAGAAAAACAGGGTTAGAACAGAAGAAAACGAAGAAAAGCCGGGTTAGAACGGAAGAAAACCAGGAAAAGCCGGGTTAGAACCGAAGAAAACCAAGAAAAACAGGGTTAGAGTCGAAAGAAAAGAAGAAAAACAGGGTTAGAGCAGAAGAAAACCAAGAAAAACAGGGTTAGAGCTGAAAATAACCAAGAAAAACAGGGTTAGCGCAGAAGAAAGCCAAGAAAAGCCGGGTTACAACGGAAGAAAACCAGGAAAAGCCGGGTTAGAATGGAAGAAAACCAAGAAAAACAGGGTTAGAGCCGAAGAAAACCAAGAAAAGCACGGTTAGAACGGAAGAAAACCAAGAAAAGCAGGGTTAGAGCGGAAGAAAACCAAGAAAAGCAGGGTTAGAGCCGAAGAAAACCAAGAAAAGCAGGGTTAGAACCGAAGAAAAACAAGAAAAACAGGGTTAGAGCCAAAGAAAACCAAGAAAAGCAGGGTTAGAGCGGAAGAAAACCAAGAAAAGCAGGGTTAGAGCGGAAGAAAACCAAGAAAAGCAGGGTTGGAGCGGAAGAAAACCAAGAAAAGCAGGGTTAGAGCGGAAGAAAACCAAGAAAAGCAGGGTTAGAACGGAAGAAAACCAAGAAAAGCCGGGTTAGAACGGAAGAATACCAAGAAAAACAGGGTTAGAGCCGAAAAAAAACAAGAAAAACAGGCTTAGAGCGGAAGAAAACCAAGAAAAGCCGGGTAAGAACGGAAGAAAACCAAGAAAAACAATGTTAGAGCAGAAGAAAACCAAGAAAAGCAGGGTTAGAGCGGAAGAAAACCAAGAAAAGCAGGGTTAGAGCGGAAGAAAACCAAGAAAAGCAGGGTTAGAACGGAAGAAAACCAAGAAAAGCCGGGTTAGAACGGAAGAATACCAAGAAAAACAGGGTTAGAGCCGAAAAAAAACAACAAAAACAGGGTTAGAGCGGAAGAAAACCAAGAAAAGCCGGGTTAGAACGGAAGAAAACCAAGAAAAACAGGGTTAGAGCAGAAGAAAACCAAGAAAAGCAGGGTTAGAGCGGAAGAAAACCAAGAAAAGCAGGCTTAAAGCCGAAAAAAACCAAGAAAAACAAGGTTAGAACAGAAGAAAACCAAGAAAAGCCGGGTTAGAACGGAAGAAAACCAAGAAAAACAGGGTTAGAACGGAAGAAAACCAAGAAAAACAGGGTTATAGCCGAAAGAAAACAAGAAAAACAGGGTTAGAGCAGAAGAAAACCAAGAAAAGCCGGGTTAGAACGGAAGAATACCAAGAAAAACAGGGTTAGAGCCGAAAAAAAACAAGAAAAACAGGCTTAGAGCGGAAGAAAACCAAGAAAAGCCGGGTTAGAACGGAAGAAAACCAGGAAAAGCAGGATTAGAGCCGAAGAAAACCAAAAAAACCAGAGTTAGAGCGGAAGAATTCCAAGAAAAGCCGGGTTAGAACGGAAGAAAACCAAGAAAAACGGGGTTAGAGCAGAAGAAAACCAAGAAAAACAAGGTTAGAGCGGAAGAAAACCAAGAAAAGCAGGGTTAGAGCGGAAGAAATCCAAGAAAAGCAGGGTTAGAACGGAAGAAAACCAAGAAAAGCAGGGTTAGAGCGGAAGAAAACCAAGAAAAGCAGGCTTAAAGCCGAAAAAAATCAAGAAAAACAGGGTGAGAACAGAAGAAAACGAAGAAAAGCCGGGTTAGAAAGGAAGAAAACCAGGAAAAGCCGGGTTAGAACCGAAGAAAACCAAGAAAAACAGGGTTAGAGTCGAAAGAAAAGAAGAAAAACAGGGTTAGAGCAGAAGAAAACCAAGAAAAACAGGGTTAGAGCTGAAAATAACCAAGAAAAACAGGGTTAGAGCAGAAGAAAGCCAAGAAAAGCCGGGTTAGAACGGAAGAAAACCAGGAAAAGCCGGGTTAGAATGGAAGAAAACCAAGAAAAACAGGGTTAGAGCCGAAGAAAACCAAGAAAAGCAGGGTTAGAGCGGAAGAAAACCAAGAAAAGCAGGGTTAGAGCCGAAAAAAACCAAGAAAAACAGGGTTAGAGCCGAAGAAAACCAAGAAAAGCAGGGTTAGAACCAAAGAAAAACAAGAAAATCAGGGTTAGAGCCAAAGAAAACCAAGAAAAGCAGGGTTAGAGCAGAAGAAAACCAAGAAAAGCAGGGTTAGAGCGGAAGAAAACCAAGAAAAACAGGGTTGGAGCGGAAGAAAACCAAGAAAAGTAGGGTTAGAGCGGAAGAAAACCAAGAAAAGCAGGGTTAGAACGGAAGAAAACCAAGAAAAACAGGGTTAGAACGGAAGAAAACCAAGAAAAACAGGGTTATAGCCGAAAGAAAACAAGAAAAACAGGGTTAGAGCGGAAGAAAACCAAGAAAAGCCGAATAAGAACGGAAGAAAACCAAGAAAAACAGGGTTAGAGCAGAAGAAAACCAAGAAAAGCAGGGTTAGAGCGGAAGAAAACCAAGAAAAGCAGGCTTAAAGCAGAAAAAACTAAGAAAAACAGGGTTAGAACAGAAGAAACCAAGAAAAGCCGGGTTAGAACGGAAGAAAACCAAGAAAAACAGGGTTAGAACGGAAGAAAACCAAGAAAAACAGGGTTAGAGCAGAAGAAAACCAAGAAAAGCCGGGTTAGAACGGAAGAATACCAAGAAAAACAGGGTTAGAGCCGAAAAAAAACAAGAAAAACAGGCTTAGAGCGGAAGAAAACCAAGAAAAGCCGGGTTAGAACGGAAGAAAACCAGGAAAAGCAGGATTAGAGCCGAAGAAAACCAAAAAAAACAGAGTTAGAGCGGAAGAATTCCAAGAAAAGCCGGGTAAGAACGGAAGAAAACCAAGAAAAACAGGGTTAGAGCAGAAGAAAACCAAGAAAAACAAGGTTAGAGCGGAAGAAAACCAAGAAAAGCAGGGTTAGAGTGGAAGAAATCCAAGAAAAGCAGGGTTAGAACGGAAGAAAACCAAGAAAAGCAGGGTTAGAGCGGAAGAAAACCAAGAAAAGCAGGCTTAAAGCCGAAAAAAATCAAGAAAAACAGGGTTAGAACAGAAGAAAACGAAGAAAAGCCGGGTTAGAAAGGAAGAAAACCAGGAAAAGCCGGGTTAGAACCAAAGAAAACCAAGAAAAACAGGGTTAGAGTCGAAAGAAAAGAAGAAAAACAGTGTTTGAGCGGAAGAAAACCAAGAAAAACAGGGTTAGAGCTGAAAATAACCAAGAAAAACAGGGTTAGAGCAGAAGAAAGCCAAGAAAAGCCGAGTTAGAACGGAAGAAAACCAGGAAAAGCCGGGTTAGAATGGAAGAAAACCAAGAAAAACAGGGTTAGAACCGAAGAAAACCAAGAAAAGCACGGTTAGAGCGGAAGAAAACCAAGAAAAGCAGGGTTAGAGCCGAAAAAAACCAAGAAAAACAGGGTTGGAGCGGAAGAAAACCAAGAAAAGCAGGGTTAGAGCGGAAGAAAACCAAGAAAAGCAGGGTTAGAGCGGAAGAAAACCAAGAAAAGCAGGGCTGGAGCGTAAGAAAACCAAGAAAAGCAGGGTTAGAGCGGAAGAAAACCAAGAAAAGCAGGGTTAGAGCCGAAAAAAACCAAGAAAAGCAGGCTTAAAGCCGAAAAAAACCAGGAAAAGCCGGCTTAAAGCCGGAAAAAACCAAGAAAAACAGGGTTAGAGCAGAAGAAAACCAAGAAAAGCCGGGTAAGAACGGAAGAAAACCAAGAAAAACAATATTAGAGCAGAAGAAAACCAAGAAAAGCAGGGTTAGAGCGGAAGAAAACCAAGAAAAGCAGGGTTAGAGCGGAAGAAAACCAAGAAAAACAGGGTTAGAACCGAAAAAAACCAAGAAAAACAGGGTTAAAGCGAAAGAAAACCAAGAAAAGAAGGCTTAAAGCCGAAAAAAAACAAGAAAAAAAGGGTTAGAACAGAAGAAAACCAAGAAAAGCCGGGTTAGAACGGAAGAAAACCAGGAAAAGCCGGGTTAGAACGGAAGAAAACCAATAAAAACAGGGTTAGAGCCGAAAAAAAACAAGAAAAACAGGGTTAGAGCAGAAGAAAACCAAGAAAAGCCGGGTTAGAATGGAAGAAAACCAAGAAAAACAGGTTTAGAACAGTAGAAAGCCAACAAAACCTAGAAAAACAGGGTTAAAGCGAAAGAAAACCAAGAAAAGCAGGCTTAAAGCCGAAAAAAAACAAGAAAAACAGGGTTAGAACAGAAGAAAACCAAGAAAAACAGGGTTAGAACCGAAAAAAACCAAGAAAAACAGGGTTAAAACGAAAGAAAACCAAGAAAAGCAGGCTTAAAGCCGAAAAAAAACAAGAAAAACAGGGTTAGAACAGAAGAAAACCAAGAAAAGCCGGGTTAGAACGGAAGAAAACCAAGAAAAGCCGGGTTAGAACGGAAGAAAACCAAGAAAAACAGGGTTAGAGCCGAAAAAAACCAAGAAAAACAGGGTTACAGCAGAAGAAAACCAAGAGAAGCTGGGTTAGAACGGAAGAAAACCAAGAAAAACAGGGTTAGAGCCGAAAAAAACCAAGAAAAACAGGGTTAGAGCCGAAAGAAAACAAAGAAAAGCCGGGTAAGAACGGAAGAAAACCAAGAAAAACAGGGCTAGAGCAGAAGAAAACCAAGAAAAACAGGGTTAGAGCCGAAAAAAACCAAGAAAAGCCGGGTTAGAGCGGAAGAAAACCAGGAAAAGCCGGGTTAGAACGGAAGAAAACAAAGAAAAACAGGGTTAGAGCGGAAGAAAACCAAGAAAAGCAGGGTTAGAGCAGAAGGAAACCAAGAAAAGCCGGGTTAGAACGGAAGAAAACCAAGAAAAGCTGGGTTAGAACGGAAGAAAACCAAGAAAAACAGGGTTAGAACGGAAGAAAACCAAGAAAAACAGGGTTAGAGCCGAAAAAAAACAACAAAAACAGGGTTAGAGCGGAAGAAAACCAAGAAAAGCCGGGTAAGAACGGAAGAAAACCAAGAAAAACAGGGTTAGAGCAGAAGAAAACCAAGAAAAGCAGGGTTAGAGCGGAAGAAAACCAAGAAAAGCAGGCTTAAAGCCGAAAAAAACCAAGAAAAACAGGGTTAGAACAGAAGGAAACCAAGAAAAGCAGGCTTAAAGCCGAAAAAACTAAGAAAAACAGGGTTAGAACAGAAGAAACCAAGAAAAGCCGGGTTAGAACGGAAGAAAACCAAGAAAAACAGGGTTATAGCCGAAAGAAAACAAGAAAAACAGGGTTAGAGCAGAAGAAAACCAAGAAAAGCCGGGTTAGAACGGAAGAATACCAAGAAAAACAGGGTTAGAGCCGAAAAAAAACAAGAAAAACAGGCTTAGAGCGGAAGAAAACCAAGAAAAGCCGGGTTAGAACGGAAGAAAACCAGGAAAAGCAGGATTAGAGCCGAAGAAAACCAAAAAAAACAGAGTTAGAGCGGAAGAATTCCAAGAAAAGCCGGGTAAGAACGGAAGAAAACCAAGAAAAACAGGGTTAGAGCAGAAGAAAACCAAGAAAAACAGGGTTAGAGCGGAAGAAAACCAAGAAAAGCAGGGTTAGAGTGGAAGAAATCCAAGAAAAGCAGGGTTAGAACGGAAGAAAACCAAGAAAAGCAGGGTTAGAGCGGAAGAAAACCAAGAAAAACAGGGTTAGAGCCGAAAAAAACCAAGAAAAACAGGGTTAAAGCGAAAGAAAACCAAGAAAAGCAGGCTTAAAGCCGAAAAAAAACAAGAAAAACAGGGTTAGAACAGAAGAAAACCAAGAAAAGCCGGGTTAGAACGGAAGAAAACCAAGAAAAGCCGGGTTAGAACGGAAGAAAACCAAGAAAAACAGGGTTAGAGCCGAAAAATCCAAGAAAAACAGGGTTAGAGCAGAAGAAAACCAAGAGAAGCCGGGTTAGAACGGAAGAAAACCAAGAAAAACAGGGTTAGAGCCGAAAAAAACCAAGAAAAACAGGCTTAGAGCAGAAGAAAACCAAGAAAAGCCGGGTTAGAACGGAAGAAAACCAAGAAAAGCAGGCTTAAAGCCGAAAAAAATCAAGAAAAACAGGGTTAGAACAGAAGAAAACGAAGAAAAGCCGGGTTAGAAAGGAAGAAAACCAGGAAAAGCCGGGTTAGAACCAAAGAAAACCAAGAAAAACAGGGTTAGAGTCGAAAGAAAAGAAGAAAAACAGTGTTTGAGCGGAAGAAAACCAAGAAAAACAGGGTTAGAGCTGAAAATAACCAAGAAAAACAGGGTTAGAGCAGAAGAAAGCCAAGAAAAGCCGAGTTAGAACGGAAGAAAACCAGGAAAAGCCGGGTTAGAATGGAAGAAAACCAAGAAAAACAGGGTTAGAACCGAAGAAAACCAAGAAAAGCACGGTTAGAGCGGAAGAAAACCAAGAAAAGCAGGGTTAGAGCCGAAAAAAACCAAGAAAAACAGGGTTGGAGCGGAAGAAAACCAAGAAAAGCAGGGTTAGAGCGGAAGAAAACCAAGAAAAGCAGGGTTAGAGCGGAAGAAAACCAAGAAAAGCAGGGCTGGAGCGTAAGAAAACCAAGAAAAGCAGGGTTAGAGCGGAAGAAAACCAAGAAAAGCAGGGTTAGAGCCGAAAAAAACCAAGAAAAGCAGGCTTAAAGCCGAAAAAAACCAGGAAAAGCCGGCTTAAAGCCGGAAAAAAACAAGAAAAACAGGGTTAGAGCAGAAGAAAACCAAGAAAAGCCGGGTAAGAACGGAAGAAAACCAAGAAAAACAATATTAGAGCAGAAGAAAACCAAGAAAAGCAGGGTTAGAGCGGAAGAAAACCAAGAAAAGCAGGGTTAGAGCGGAAGAAAACCAAGAAAAACAGGGTTAGAACCGAAAAAAACCAAGAAAAACAGGGTTAAAGCGAAAGAAAACCAAGAAAAGAAGGCTTAAAGCCGAAAAAAAACAAGAAAAACAGGGTTAGAACAGAAGAAAACCAAGAAAAGCCGGGTTAGAACAAAAGAAAACCAGGAAAAGCCGGGTTAGAACGGAAGAAAACCAATAAAAACAGGGTTAGAGCCGAAAAAAAACAAGAAAAACAGGGTTAGAGCAGAAGAAAACCAAGAAAAGCCGGGTTAGAATGGAAGAAAACCAAGAAAAACAGGTTTAGAACAGAAGAAAGCCAACAAAACCAAGAAAAACAGGGTTAAAGCGAAAGAAAACCAAGAAAAGCAGGCTTAAAGCCGAAAAAAACCAAGAAAAACAAGGTTAGAACAGAAGAAAACCAAGAAAAACAGGGTTAGAACCGAAAAAAACCAAGAAAAACAGGGTTAAAACGAAAGAAAACCAAGAAAAGCAGGCTTAAAGCCGAAAAAAAACAAGAAAAACAGGGTTAGAACAGAAGAAAACCAAGAAAAGCCGGGTTAGAACGGAAGAAAACCAAGAAAAGCCGGGTTAGAACGGAAGAAAACCAAGAAAAACAGGGTTAGAGCCGAAAAAAACCAAGAAAAACAGGGTTAGAGCAGAAGAAAACCAAGAGAAGCCGGGTTAGAACGGAAGAAAACCAAGAAAAACAGGGTTAGAGCCGAAAAAAACCAAGAAAAACAGGGTTAGAGCCGAAAGAAAACCAAGAAAAGCCGGGTAAGAACGGAAGAAAACCAAGAAAAACAGGGTTAGAGCAGAAGAAAACCAAGAAAAACAGGGTTAGAGCCGAAAAAAACCAAGAAAAGCCGGGTTAGAGCGGAAGAAAACCAGGAAAAGCCGGGTTAGAACGGAAGAAAACCAAGAAAAACAGGGTTAGAGCGGAAGAAAACCAAGAAAAGCAGGGTTAGAGCAGAAGGAAACCAAGAAAAGCCGGGTTAGAACGGAAGAAAACCAAGAAAAGCCGGGTTAGAACGGAAGAAAACCAAGAAAAACAGGGTTAGAGCGGAAGAAAACCAAGAAAAACAGGGTTAGAGCCGAAAAAAAACAACAAAAACAGGGTTAGAGCGGAAGAAAACCAAGAAAAGCCGGGTAAGAACGGAAGAAAACCAAGAAAAACAGGGTTAGAGCAGAAGAAAACCAAGAAAAGCAGGGTTAGAGCGGAAGAAAACCAAGAAAAGCAGGCTTAAAGCCGAAAAAAACCAAGAAAAACAGGGTTAGAACAGAAGGAAACCAAGAAAAGCCGGGTTAGAACGGAAGAAAACCAAGAAAAACAGGGTTAGAACGGAAGAAAACCAAGAAAAACAGGGTTAGAGCCGAAAGAAAACAAGAAAAACAGGGTTAGAGCAGAAGAAAACCAAGAAAAGCCGGGTTAGAACGGAAGAATACCAAGAAAAACAGGGTTAGAGCCGAAAAAAAAAAAAAGAAAAACAGGCTTAGAGCGGAAGAAAACCAAGAAAAGCCGGGTTAGAACGGAAGAAACCAGGAAAAGCAGGATTAGAGCCGAAGAAAACCAAAAAAAACAGGGTTAGAGCGGAAGAAAACCAAGAAAAGCAGGGTTAGAGCGGAAGAAATCCAAGAAAAGCAGGGTTAGAACGGAAGAAAACCAAGAAAAGCAGGGTTAGAGCGGAAGAAAACCAAGAAAAGCAGGCTTAAAGCCGAAAAAAATCAAGAAAAACAGGGTTAGAACAGAAGAAAACGAAGAAAAGCCGGGTTAGAACGGAAGAAAACCAGGAAAAGCCGGGTTAGAACCGAAGAAAACCAAGAAAAACAGGGTTAGAGTCGAAAGAAAAGAAGAAAAACAGGGTTAGAGCAGAAGAAAACCAAGAAAAACAGGGTTAGAGCTGAAAATAACCAAGAAAAACAGGGTTAGAGCAGAAGAAAGCCAAGAAAAGCCGGGTTAGAACGGAAGAAAACCAGGAAAAGCCGGGTTAGAATGGAAGAAAACCAAGAAAAACAGGGTTAGAGCCGAAGAAAACCAAGAAAAGCACGGTTAGAACGGAAGAAAACCAAGAAAAGCAGGGTTAGAGCGGAAGAAAACCAAGAAAAGCAGGGTTAGAGCCGAAGAAAACCAAGAAAAGCAGGGTTAGAACCGAAGAAAAACAAGAAAAACAGGGTTAGAGCCAAAGAAAACCAAGAAAAGCAGGGTTAGAGCGGAAGAAAACCAAGAAAAGCAGGGTTAGAGCGGAAGAAAACCAAGAAAAGCAGGGTTGGAGCGGAAGAAAACCAAGAAAAGCAGGGTTAGAGCGGAAGAAAACCAAGAAAAGCAGGGTTAGAACGGAAGAAAACCAAGAAAAGCCGGGTTAGAACGGAAGAATACCAAGAAAAACAGGGTTAGAGCCGAAAAAAAACAAGAAAAACAGGCTTAGAGCGGAAGAAAACCATGAAAAGCCGGGTAAGAACGGAAGAAAACCAAGAAAAACAATGTTAGAGCAGAAGAAAACCAAGAAAAGCAGGGTTAGAGCGGAAGAAAACCAAGAAAAGCAGGGTTAGAGCGGAAGAAAACCAAGAAAAGCAGGGTTAGAGCGGAAGAAAACCAAGAAAAGCCGGGTTAGAACGGAAGAAAACCAAGAAAAACAGGGTTAGAGCCGAAAAAACCCAAGAAAAACAGGGTTAGAGCAGAAGAAAACCAAGAGAAGCCGGGTTAGAACGGAAGAAAACCAAGAAAAACAGGGTTAGAGCCGAAAAAAACCAAGAAAAACAGGCATAGAGCAGAAGAAAACCAAGAAATCCGGGTTAGAACGGATGAAAACCAAGAAAAGCAGGGTTAGAGCCGAAAAAAACCAAGAAAAACAGGGTTAGAGCAGAAGAAAACCAAGAAAAGCCGGGTAAGAACGGAAGAAAACCAAGAAAAACAGGGTTAGAGCAGAAGAAAACCAAGAAAAGCAGGGTCAGAGCGGAAGAAAACCAAGAAAAACAGGGTTAGAGCGGAAGAAAACCAAGAAAAGCAGGGTTAGAACGGAAGAAAACCAAGAAAAGCAGGGTTACAGCAGAAGAAAACCAAGAAAAACAGTGTTAGAACAGAAGAAAACCAAGTAAAGCCGGGTGAGAACGGAAGAAAACCAAGAAAAGCCGGGTTAGAATGGAAGAAAACCAAGAAAAACAGGGATAGAGCCGAAAAAAAACAAGAAAAACAGGGTAAGAGCAGAAGAAAACCAAAAAAAGCCGGGTTAGAACGGAAGAAAACCAAGAAAAGCAGGGTTAGAGCCGAAGAAAACCAAGAAAAACAGGGTTAGAGCGGAAGAAAACCAAGAAAAACAGGGTTAGAGCCGAAAAAAAACAAGAAAAAGAGAGTTAGAGGAGAAGAAAACCAGGAAATGCCGGGTTAGAATGTAACAAAACCAAGAAAAGTAGGGTTAGAGCGGAAGAAAACCAAGAAAAGCAGGGTTAGAGCGGAAGAAAACCAAGAAAAGCAGGGTTAGAGCGGAAGAAAACCAAGAAAAGCAGGGTTGGAGCGTAAGAAAACCAAGAAAAGCAGGGTTAGAGCGGAAGAAAACCAAGAAAAGCAGGGTTAGAGCCGAAAAAAACCAAGAAAAGCAGGCTTAAAGCCGAAAAAAACCAGGAAAAGCAGGCTTAAAGCCGAAAAAAACCAAGAAAAACAGGGTTAGAGCAGAAGAAAACCAAGAAAAGCCGGGTAAGAACGGAAGAAAACCAAGAAAAACAATATTAGAGCAGAAGAAAACCAAGAAAAGCAGGGTTAGAGCGGAAGAAAACCAAGAAAAGCAGGGTTAGAGCGGAAGAAAACCAAGAAAAACAGGGTTAGAGCCGAAAAAAACCAAGAAAAACAGGGTTAAAGCGAAAGAAAGCCAAGAAAAGCAGGCTTAAAGCCGAAAAAAAACAAGAAAAACAGGGTTAGAACAGAAGAAAACCAAGAAAAGCCGGGTTAGAACGGAAGAAAACCAGGAAAAGCCGGGTTAGAACAGAAGAAAACCAATAAAAACAGGGTTAGAGCCGAAAAAAAACAAGAAAAACAGGGTTAGAGCAGAAGAAAACCAAGAAAAGCCGGGTTAGAATGGAAGAAAACCAAGAAAAACAGGTTTAGAACAGAAGAAAGCCAACAAAACCAAGAAAAACTGGGTTAAAGCGGAAGAAAACCAAGAAAAGCAGGCTTAAAGCCGAAAAAAAACAAGAAAAACAGGGTTAGAACAGAAGAAAACCAAGAAAAACAGGGTTAGAACCGAAAAAAACCAAGAAAAACAGGGTTAAAGCGAAAGAAAACCAAGAAAAGCAGGCTTAAAGCCGAAAAAAAACAAGAAAAACAGGGTTAGAACAGAAGAAAACCAAGAAAAGCCGGGTTAGAACGGAAGAAAACCAAGAAAAGCCGGGTTAGAACGGAAGAAAACCAAGAAAAACAGGGTTAGAGCCGAAAAAAACAAAGAAAAACAGGGTTAGAGCAGAAGAAAACCAAGAGAAGCCGGGTTAGAACGGAAGAAAACCAAGAAAAACAGGGTTAGAGCCGAAAAAAACCAAGAAAAACAGGCTTAGAGCAGAAGAAAACCAAGAAAAGCCGGGTTAGAACGGAAGAAAACCAAGAAAAGCAGGGTTAGAGACGAAAAAAACCAAGAAAAACAGGGTTAGAGCCGAAAGAAAACCAAGAAAAGCCGGGTAAGAACGGAAGAAAACCAAGAAAAACAGGGTTAGAGCAGAAGAAAACCAAGAAAAACAGGGTTAGAGCCGAAAAAAACCAAGAAAAGCCGGGTTAGAGCGGAAGAAAACCAGGAAAAGCCGGGTTAGAACGGAAGAAAACCAAGAAAAACAGGGTTAGAGCGGAAGAAAACCAAGAAAAGCTGGGTTAGAGCAGAAGGAAACCAAGAAAAGCCGGGTTAGAACGGAAGAAAACCAAGAAAAGCCGGGTTAGAACGGAAGAAAACCAAGAAAAACAGGGTTAGAGCGGAAGAAAACCAAGAAAAACAGGGTTAGAGCCGAAAAAAAACAACAAAAACAGGGTTAGAGCGGAAGAAAACCAAGAAAAGCCGGGTAAGAACGGAAGAAAACCAAGAAAAACAGGGTTAGAGCAGAAGAAAACCAAGAAAAGCAGGGTTAGAGCGGAAGAAAACCAAGAAAAGCAGGCTTAAAGCCGAAAAAAACCAAGAAAAACAGGGTTAGAACAGAAGAAAACCAAGAAAAGCCGGGTTAGAACGGAAGAAAACCAAGAAAAACAGGGTTAGAACGGAAGAAAACCAAGAAAAACAGGGTTATAGCCGAAAGAAAACAAGAAAAACAGGGTTAGAGCAGAAGAAAACCAAGAAAAGCCGGGTTAGAACGGAAGAATACCAAGAAAAACAGGGTTAGAGCCGAAAAAAAAAAAAGAAAAACAGGCTTAGAGCGGAAGAAAACCAAGAAAAGCCGGGTTAGAACGGAAGAAACCAGGAAAAGCAGGATTAGAGCCGAATAAAACCAAAAAAAACAGGGTTAGAGCGGAAGAAATCCAAGAAAATCCGGGTAAGAATGGAAGAAAACCAAGAAAAACAGGGTTAGAGCAGAAGAAAACCAAGAAAAACAAGGTTAGAGCGGAAGAAAACCAAGAAAAGCAGGGTTAGAGCGGAAGAAATCCAAGAAAAGCAGGGTTAGAGCCGAAGAAAACCAAGAAAAGCAGGGTTAGAGCGGAAGAAAACCAAGAAAAGCAGGCTTAAAGCCGAAAAAAATCAAGAAAAACAGGGTTAGAACAGAAGAAAACGAAGAAAAGCCGGGTTAGAACGGAAGAAAACCAGGAAAAGCCGGGTTAGAACCGAAGAAAACCAAGAAAAACAGGGTTAGAGTCGAAAGAAAAGAAGAAAAACAGGGTTAGAGCAGAAGAAAACCAAGAAAAACAGGGTTAGAGCTGAAAATAACCAAGAAAAACAGGGTTAGAGCAGAAGAAAGCCAAGAAAAGCCGGGTTAGAACGGAAGAAAACCAGGAAAAGCCGGGTTAGAATGGAAGAAAACCAAGAAAAACAGGGTTAGAGCCGAAGAAAACCAAGAAAAGCACGGTTAGAACGGAAGAAAACCAAGAAAAGCAGGGTTAGAGCGGAAGAAAACCAAGAAAAGCAGGGTTAGAGCCGAAGAAAACCAAGAAAAGCAGGGTTAGAACCGAAGAAAAACAAGAAAAACAGGGTTAGAGCCAAAGAAAACCAAGAAAAGCAGGGTTAGAGCGGAAGAAAACCAAGAAAAGCAGGGTTAGAGCGGAAGAAAACCAAGAAAAGCAGGGTTGGAGCGGAAGAAAACCAAGAAAAGCAGGGTTAGAGCGGAAGAAAACCAAGAAAAGCAGGGTTAGAACGGAAGAAAACCAAGAAAAGCCGGGTTAGAACGGAAGAATACCAAGAAAAACAGGGTTAGAGCCGAAAAAAAACAAGAAAAACAGGCTTAGAGCGGAAGAAAACCAAGAAAAGCCGGGTAAGAACGGAAGAAAACAAAGAAAAACAATGTTAGAGCAGAAGAAAACCAAGAAAAGCAGGGTTAGAGCGGAAGAAAACCAAGAAAAGCAGGGTTCGAGCGGAAGGAAACCAAGAAAAGCAGGGTTAGAACGGAAGAAAACCAAGAAAAGCCGGGTTAGAACGGAAGAATACCAAGAAAAACAGGGTTAGAGCCGAAAAAAAACAACAAAAACAGGGTTAGAGCGGAAGAAAACCAAGAAAAGCCGGGTAAGAACGGAAGAAAACCAAGAAAAACAGGGTTAGAGCAGAAGAAAACCAAGAAAAGCAGGGTTAGAGCGGAAGAAAACCAAGAAAAGCAGGCTTAAAGCCGAAAAAAACCAAGAAAAACAAGGTTAGAACAGAAGAAAACCAAGAAAAGCCGGGTTAGAACGGAAGAAAACCAAGAAAAACAGGGTTAGAACGGAAGAAAACCAAGAAAAACAGGGTTATAGCCGAAAGAAAACAAGAAAAACAGGGTTAGAGCAGAAGAAAACCAAGAAAAGCCGGGTTAGAACGGAAGAATACCAAGAAAAACAGGGTTAGAGCCGAAAAAAAAACAAGAAAAACAGGCTTAGAGCGGAAGAAAACCAAGAAAAGCCGGGTTAGAACGGAAGAAAACCAGGAAAAGCAGGATTAGAGCCGAAGCAAACCAAAATAAACAGAGTTAGAGCGGAAGAATTCCAAGAAAAGCCGGGTTAGAACGGAAGAAAACCAAGAAAAACGGGGTTAGAGCAGAAGAAAACCAAGAAAAACAAGGTTAGAGCGGAAGAAAACCAAGAAAAGCAGGGTTAGAGCGGAAGAAATCCAAGAAAAGCAGGGTTAGAACGGAAGAAAACCAAGAAAAGCAGGGTTAGAGCGGAAGAAAACCAAGAAAAGCAGGCTTAAAGCCGAAAAAAATCAAGAAAAACAGGGTTAGAACAGAAGAAAACGAAGAAAAGCCGGGTTAGAAAGGAAGAAAACCAGGAAAAGCCGGGTTAGAACCGAAGAAAACCAAGAAAAACAGGGTTAGAGTCGAAAGAAAAGAAGAAAAACAGGGTTAGAGCAGAAGAAAACCAAGAAAAACAGGGTTAGAGCTGAAAATAACCAAGAAAAACAGGGTTAGAGCAGAAGAAAGCCAAGAAAAGCCGGGTTAGAACGGAAGAAAACCAGGAAAAGCCGGGTTAGAATGGAAGAAAACCAAGAAAAACAGGGTTAGAGCCGAAGAAAACCAAGAAAAGCATGGTTAGAGCGGAAGAAAACCAAGAAAAGCAGGGTTAGAGCCGAAAAAAAACAAGAAAAACAGGGTTAGAGCCGAAGAAAACCAAGAAAAGCAGGGTTAGAACCGAAGAAAAACAAGAAAATCAGGGTTAGAGCCAAAGAAAACCAAGAAAAGCAGGGTTAGAGCGGAAGAAAACCAAGAAAAGCAGGGTTAGAGCCGAAGAAAACCAAGAAAAGCAGGGTTGGAGCGGAAGAAAACCAAGAAAAGTAGGGTTAGAGCGGAAGAAAACCAAGAAAAGCAGGGTTAGAACGGAAGAAAACCAAGAAAAACAGGGTTAGAACGGAAGAAAACCAAGAAAAACAGGGTTATAGCCGAAAGAAAACAAGAAAAACAGGGTTAGAGCGGAAGAAAACGAAGAAAAGCAGGCTTAAAGCCGAAAAAACTAAGAAAAACAGGGTTAGAACAGAAGAAACCAAGAAAAGCCGGGTTAGAACGGAAGAAAACCAAGAAAAACAGGGTTAGAACGGAAGAAAACCAAGAAAAACAGGGTTATAGCCGAAAGAAAACAAGAAAAACAGGGTTAGAGCAGAAGAAAACCAAGAAAAGCCGGGTTAGAACGGAAGAATACCAAGAAAAACAGGGTTAGAGCCGAAAAAAAACAAGAAAAACAGGCTTAGAGCGGAAGAAAACCAAGAAAAGCCGGGTTAGAACGGAAGAAAACCAGGAAAAGCAGGATTAGAGCCGAAGAAAACCAAAAAAAACAGAGTTAGAGCGGAAGAATTCCAAGAAAAGCCGGGTAAGAACGGAAGAAAACCAAGAAAAACAGGGTTAGAGCAGAAGAAAACCAAGAAAAACAAGGTTAGAGCGGAAGAAAACCAAGAAAAGCAGGGTTAGAGTGGAAGAAATCCAAGAAAAGCAGGGTTAGAACGGAAGAAAACCAAGAAAAGCAGGGTTAGAGCGGAAGAAAACCAAGAAAAGCAGGCTTAAAGCCGAAAAAAATCAAGAAAAACAGGGTTAGAACAGAAGAAAACGAAGAAAAGCCGGGTTAGAAAGGAAGAAAACCAGGAAAAGCCGGGTTAGAACCAAAGAAAACCAAGAAAAACAGGGTTAGAGTCGAAAGAAAAGAAGAAAAACAGTGTTTGAGCGGAAGAAAACCAAGAAAAACAGGGTTAGAGCTGAAAAAAACCAAGAAAAACAGGGTTAAAGCGAAAGAAAGCCAAGAAAAGCAGGCTTAAAGCCGAAAAAAAACAAGAAAAACAGGGTTAGAACAGAAGAAAACCAAGAAAAGCCGGGTTAGAACGGAAGAAAACCAGGAAAAGCCGGGTTAGAACGGAAGAAAACCAATAAAAACAGGGTTAGAGCCGAAAAAAAACAAGAAAAACAGGGTTAGAGCAGAAGAAAACCAAGAAAAGCCGGGTTAGAATGGAAGAAAACCAAGAAAAACAGGTTTAGAACAGAAGAAAGCCAACAAAACCAAGAAAAACTGGGTTAAAGCGAAAGAAAACCAAGAAAAGCAGGCTTAAAGCCGAAAAAAAACAAGAAAAACAGGGTTAGAACAGAAGAAAACCAAGAAAAACAGGGTTAGAACCGAAAAAAACCAAGAAAAACAGGGTTAAAGCGAAAGAAAACCAAGAAAAGCAGGCTTAAAGCCGAAAAAAAACAAGAAAAACAGGGTTAGAACAGAAGAAAACCAAGAAAAGCCGGGTTAGAACGGAAGAACACCAAGAAAAGCCGGGTTAGAACGGAAGAAAACCAAGAAAAACAGGGTTAGAGCCGAAAAAAACAAAGAAAAACAGGGTTAGAGCAGAAGAAAACCAAGAGAAGCCGGGTTAGAACGGAAGAAAACCAAGAAAAACAGGGTTAGAGCCGAAAAAAACCAAGAAAAACAGGCTTAGAGCAGAAGAAAACCAAGAAAAGCCGGGTTAGAACGGAAGAAAACCAAGAAAAGCAGGGTTAGAGACAAAAAAAACCAAGAAAAACAGGGTTAGAGCCGAAAGAAAACCAAGAAAAGCCGGGTAAGAACGGAAGAAAACCAAGAAAAACAGGGTTAGAGCAGAAGAAAACCAAGAAAAACAGGGTTAGAGCCGAAAAAAACCAAGAAAAGCCGGGTTAGAGCGGAAGAAAACCAGGAAAAGCCGGGTTAGAACGGAAGAAAACCAAGAAAAACAGGGTTAGAGCGGAAGAAAACCAAGAAAAGCAGGGTTAGAGCAGAAGGAAACCAAGAAAAGCCGGGTTAGAACGGAAGAAAACCAAGAAAAGCCGGGTTAGAACGGAAGAAAACCAAGAAAAACAGGGTTAGAGCGGAAGAAAACCAAGAAAAACAGGGTTAGAGCCGAAAAAAAACAACAAAAACAGGGTTAGAGCGGAAGAAAACCAAGAAAAGCCGGGTAAGAACGGAAGAAAACCAAGAAAAACAGGGTTAGAGCAGAAGAAAACCAAGAAAAGCAGGGTTAGAGCGGAAGAAAACCAAGAAAAGCAGGCTTAAAGCCGAAAAAAACCAAGAAAAACAGGGTTAGAACAGAAGAAAACCAAGAAAAGCCGGGTTAGAACGGAAGAAAACCAAGAAAAACAGGGTTAGAACGGAAGAAAACCAAGAAAAACAGGGTTAGAGCCGAAAGAAAACAAGAAAAACAGGGTTAGAGCAGAAGAAAACCAAGAAAAGCCGGGTTAGAACGGAAGAATACCAAGAAAAACAGGGTTAGAGCCGAAAAAAAAAAAAGAAAAACAGGCTTAGAGCGGAAGAAAACCAAGAAAAGCCGGGTTAGAACGGAAGAAACCAGGAAAAGCAGGATTAGAGCCGAATAAAACCAAAAAAAACAGGGTTAGAGCGGAAGAAATCCAAGAAAATCCGGGTAAGAACGGAAGAAAACCAAGAAAAACAGGGTTAGAGCAGAAGAAAACCAAGAAAAACAAGGTTAGAGCGGAAGAAAACCAAGAAAAGCAGGGTTAGAGCGGAAGAAATCCAAGAAAAGCAGGGTTAGAACGGAAGAAAACCAAGAAAAGCAGGGTTAGAGCGGAAGAAAACCAAGAAAAGCAGGCTTAAAGCCAAAAAAAATCAAGAAAAACAGGGTTAGAACAGAAGAAAACGAAGAAAAGCCGGGTTAGAACGGAAGAAAACCAGGAAAAGCCGGGTTAGAACCGAAGAAAACCAAGAAAAACAGGGTTAGAGTCGAAAGAAAAGAAGAAAAACAGGGTTAGAGCAGAAGAAAACCAAGAAAAACAGGGTTAGAGCTGAAAATAACCAAGAAAAACAGGGTTAGAGCAGAAGAAAGCCAAGAAAAGCCGGGTTAGAACGGAAGAAAACCAGGAAAAGCCGGGTTAGAATGGAAGAAAACCAAGAAAAACAGGGTTAGAGCCGAAGAAAACCAAGAAAAGCACGGTTAGAACGGAAGAAAACCAAGAAAAGCAGGGTTAGAGCGGAAGAAAACCAAGAAAAGCAGGGTTAGAGCCGAAGAAAACCAAGAAAAGCAGGGTTAGAACCGAAGAAAAACAAGAAAAACAGGGTTAGAGCCAAAGAAAACCAAGAAAAGCAGGGTTAGAGCGGAAGAAAACCAAGAAAAGCAGGGTTAGAGCGGAAGAAAACCAAGAAAAGCAGGGTTGGAGCGGAAGAAAACCAAGAAAAGCAGGGTTAGAGCGGAAGAAAACCAAGAAAAGCAGGGTTAGAACGGAAGAAAACCAAGAAAAGCCGGGTTAGAACGGAAGAATACCAAGAAAAACAGGGTTAGAGCCGAAAAAAAACAAGAAAAACAGGCTTAGAGCGGAAGAAAACCAAGAAAAGCCGGGTAAGAACGGAAGAAAACAAAGAAAAACAATGTTAGAGCAGAAGAAAACCAAGAAAAGCAGGGTTAGAGCGGAAGAAAACCAAGAAAAGCAGGGTTCGAGCGGAAGGAAACCAAGAAAAGCAGGGTTAGAACGGAAGAAAACCAAGAAAAGCCGGGTTAGAACGGAAGAATACCAAGAAAAACAGGGTTAGAGCCGAAATAAAACAACAAAAACAGGGTTAGAGCGGAAGAAAACCAAGAAAAGCCGGGTAAGAACGGAAGAAAACCAAGAAAAACAGGGTTAGAGCAGAAGAAAACCAAGAAAAGCAGGGTTAGAGCGGAAGAAAACCAAGAAAAGCAGGCTTAAAGCCGAAAAAAACCAAGAAAAACAAGGTTAGAACAGAAGAAAACCAAGAAAAGCCGGGTTAGAACGGAAGAAAACCAAGAAAAACAGGGTTAGAACGGAAGAAAACCAAGAAAAACAGGGTTATAGCCGAAAGAAAACAAGAAAAACAGGGTTAGAGCAGAAGAAAACCAAGAAAAGCCGGGTTAGAACGGAAGAATACCAAGAAAAACAGGGTTAGAGCCGAAAAAAAACAAGAAAAACAGGCTTAGAGCGGAAGAAAACCAAGAAAAGCCGGGTTAGAACGGAAGAAAACCAGGAAAAGCAGGATTAGAGCCGAAGCAAACCAAAATAAACAGAGTTAGAGCGGAAGAATTCCAAGAAAAGCCGGGTTAGAACGGAAGAAAACCAAGAAAAACGGGGTTAGAGCAGAAGAAAACCAAGAAAAACAAGGTTAGAGCGGAAGAAAACCAAGAAAAGCAGGGTTAGAGCGGAAGAAATCCAAGAAAAGCAGGGTTAGAACGGAAGAAAACCAAGAAAAGCAGGGTTAGAGCGGAAGAAAACCAAGAAAAGCAGGCTTAAAGCCGAAAAAAATCAAGAAAAACAGGGTTAGAACAGAAGAAAACGAAGAAAAGCCGGGTTAGAAAGGAAGAAAACCAGGAAAAGCCGGGTTAGAACCGAAGAAAACCAAGAAAAACAGGGTTAGAGTCGAAAGAAAAGAAGAAAAACAGGGTTAGAGCAGAAGAAAACCAAGAAAAACAGGGTTAGAGCTGAAAATAACCAAGAAAAACAGGGTTAGAGCAGAAGAAAGCCAAGAAAAGCCGGGTTAGAACGGAAGAAAACCAGGAAAAGCCGGGTTAGAATGGAAGAAAACCAAGAAAAACAGGGTTAGAGCCGAAGAAAACCAAGAAAAGCATGGTTAGAGCGGAAGAAAACCAAGAAAAGCAGGGTTAGAGCCGAAAAAAAACAAGAAAAACAGGGTTAGAGCCGAAGAAAACCAAGAAAAGCAGGGTTAGAACCGAAGAAAAACAAGAAAATCAGGGTTAGAGCCAAAGAAAACCAAGAAAAGCAGGGTTAGAGCGGAAGAAAACCAAGAAAAGCAGGGTTAGAGCCGAAGAAAACCAAGAAAAGCAGGGTTGGAGCGGAAGAAAACCAAGAAAAGTAGGGTTAGAGCGGAAGAAAACCAAGAAAAGCAGGGTTAGAACGGAAGAAAACCAAGAAAAACAGGGTTAGAACGGAAGAAAACCAAGAAAAACAGGGTTATAGCCGAAAGAAAACAAGAAAAACAGGGTTAGAGCGGAAGAAAACGAAGAAAAGCAGGCTTAAAGCCGAAAAAACTAAGAAAAACAGGGTTAGAACAGAAGAAACCAAGAAAAGCCGGGTTAGAACGGAAGAAAACCAAGAAAAACAGGGTTAGAACGGAAGAAAACCAAGAAAAACAGGGTTATAGCCGAAAGAAAACAAGAAAAACAGGGTTAGAGCAGAAGAAAACCAAGAAAAGCCGGGTTAGAACGGAAGAATACCAAGAAAAACAGGGTTAGAGCCGAAAAAAAACAAGAAAAACAGGCTTAGAGCGGAAGAAAACCAAGAAAAGCCGGGTTAGAACGGAAGAAAACCAGGAAAAGCAGGATTAGAGCCGAAGAAAACCAAAAAAAACAGAGTTAGAGCGGAAGAATTCCAAGAAAAGCCGGGTAAGAACGGAAGAAAACCAAGAAAAACAGGGTTAGAGCAGAAGAAAACCAAGAAAAACAAGGTTAGAGCGGAAGAAAACCAAGAAAAGCAGGGTTAGAGTGGAAGAAATCCAAGAAAAGCAGGGTTAGAACGGAAGAAAACCAAGAAAAGCAGGGTTAGAGCGGAAGAAAACCAAGAAAAGCAGGCTTAAAGCCGAAAAAAATCAAGAAAAACAGGGTTAGAACAGAAGAAAACGAAGAAAAGCCGGGTTAGAAAGGAAGAAAACCAGGAAAAGCCGTGTTAGAACCAAAGAAAACCAAGAAAAACAGGGTTAGAGTCGAAAGAAAAGAAGAAAAACAGTGTTTGAGCGGAAGAAAACCAAGAAAAACAGGGTTAGAGCTGAAAAAAACCAAGAAAAACAGGGTTAAAGCGAAAGAAAGCCAAGAAAAGCAGGCTTAAAGCCGAAAAAAAACAAGAAAAACAGGGTTAGAACAGAAGAAAACCAAGAAAAGCCGGGTTAGAACGGAAGAAAACCAGGAAAAGCCGGGTTAGAACGGAAGAAAACCAATAAAAACAGGGTTAGAGCCGAAAAAAAACAAGAAAAACAGGGTTAGAGCAGAAGAAAACCAAGAAAAGCCGGGTTAGAATGGAAGAAAACCAAGAAAAACAGGTTTAGAACAGAAGAAAGCCAACAAAACCAAGAAAAACTGGCTTAAAGCGAAAGAAAACCAAGAAAAGCAGGCTTAAAGCCGAAAAAAAACAAGAAAAACAGGGTTAGAACAGAAGAAAACCAAGAAAAACAGGGTTAGAACCGAAAAAAACCAAGAAAAACAGGGTTAAAGCGAAAGAAAACCAAGAAAAGCAGGCTTAAAGCCGAAAAAAAACAAGAAAAACAGGGTTAGAACAGAAGAAAACCAAGAAAAGCCGGGTTAGAACGGAAGAACACCAAGAAAAGCCGGGTTAGAACGGAAGAAAACCAAGAAAAACAGGGTTAGAGCCGAAAAAAACAAAGAAAAACAGGGTTAGAGCAGAAGAAAACCAAGAGAAGCCGGGTTAGAACGGAAGAAAACCAAGAAAAACAGGGTTAGAGCCGAAAAAAACCAAGAAAAACAGGCTTAGAGCAGAAGAAAACCAAGAAAAGCCGGGTTAGAACGGAAGAAAACCAAGAAAAGCAGGGTTAGAGACAAAAAAAACCAAGAAAAACAGGGTTAGAGCCGAAAGAAAACCAAGAAAAGCCGGGTAAGAACGGAAGAAAACCAAGAAAAACAGGGTTAGAGCAGAAGAAAACCAAGAAAAACAGGGTTAGAGCCGAAAAAAACCAAGAAAAGCCGGGTTAGAGCGGAAGAAAACCAGGAAAAGCCGGGTTAGAACGGAAGAAAACCAAGAAAAACAGGGTTAGAGCGGAAGAAAACCAAGAAAAGCAGGGTTAGAGCAGAAGGAAACCAAGAAAAGCCGGGTTAGAACGGAAGAAAACCAAGAAAAGCCGGGTTAGAACGGAAGAAAACCAAGAAAAACAGGGTTAGAGCGGAAGAAAACCAAGAAAAACAGGGTTAGAGCCGAAAAAAAACAACAAAAACAGGGTTAGAGCGGAAGAAAACCAAGAAAAGCCGGGTAAGAACGGAAGAAAACCAAGAAAAACAGGGTTAGAGCAGAAGAAAACCAAGAAAAGCAGGGTTAGAGCGGAAGAAAACCAAGAAAAGCAGGCTTAAAGCCGAAAAAAACCAAGAAAAACAGGGTTAGAACAGAAGAAAACCAAGAAAAGCCGGGTTAGAACGGAAGAAAACCAAGAAAAACAGGGTTAGAACGGAAGAAAACCAAGAAAAACAGGGTTAGAGCCGAAAGAAAACAAGAAAAACAGGGTTAGAGCAGAAGAAAACCAAGAAAAGCCGGGTTAGAACGGAAGAATACCAAGAAAAACAGGGTTAGAGCCGAAAAAAAAAAAAGAAAAACAGGCTTAGAGCGGAAGAAAACCAAGAAAAGCCGGGTTAGAACGGAAGAAACCAGGAAAAGCAGGATTAGAGCCGAATAAAACCAAAAAAAACAGGGTTAGAGCGGAAGAAATCCAAGAAAATCCGGGTAAGAACGGAAGAAAACCAAGAAAAACAGGGTTAGAGCAGAAGAAAACCAAGAAAAACAAGGTTAGAGCGGAAGAAAACCAAGAAAAGCAGGGTTAGAGCGGAAGAAATCCAAGAAAAGCAGGGTTAGAACGGAAGAAAACCAAGAAAAGCAGGGTTAGAGCGGAAGAAAACCAAGAAAAGCAGGCTTAAAGCCAAAAAAAATCAAGAAAAACAGGGTTAGAACAGAAGAAAACGAAGAAAAGCCGGGTTAGAACGGAAGAAAACCAGGAAAAGCCGGGTTAGAACCGAAGAAAACCAAGAAAAACAGGGTTAGAGTCGAAAGAAAAGAAGAAAAACAGGGTTAGAGCAGAAGAAAACCAAGAAAAACAGGGTTAGAGCTGAAAATAACCAAGAAAAACAGGGTTAGAGCAGAAGAAAGCCAAGAAAAGCCGGGTTAGAACGGAAGAAAACCAGGAAAAGCCGGGTTAGAATGGAAGAAAACCAAGAAAAACAGGGTTAGAGCCGAAGAAAACCAAGAAAAGCACGGTTAGAACGGAAGAAAACCAAGAAAAGCAGGGTTAGAGCGGAAGAAAACCAAGAAAAGCAGGGTTAGAGCCGAAGAAAACCAAGAAAAGCAGGGTTAGAACCGAAGAAAAACAAGAAAAACAGGGTTAGAGCCAAAGAAAACCAAGAAAAGCAGGGTTAGAGCGGAAGAAAACCAAGAAAAGCAGGGTTAGAGCGGAAGAAAACCAAGAAAAGCAGGGTTGGAGCGGAAGAAAACCAAGAAAAGCAGGGTTAGAGCGGAAGAAAACCAAGAAAAGCAGGGTTAGAACGGAAGAAAACCAAGAAAAGCCGGGTTAGAACGGAAGAATACCAAGAAAAACAGGGTTAGAGCCGAAAAAAAACAAGAAAAACAGGCTTAGAGCGGAAGAAAACCAAGAAAAGCCGGGTAAGAACGGAAGAAAACAAAGAAAAACAATGTTAGAGCAGAAGAAAACCAAGAAAAGCAGGGTTAGAGCGGAAGAAAACCAAGAAAAGCAGGGTTCGAGCGGAAGGAAACCAAGAAAAGCAGGGTTAGAACGGAAGAAAACCAAGAAAAGCCGGGTTAGAACGGAAGAATACCAAGAAAAACAGGGTTAGAGCCGAAATAAAACAACAAAAACAGGGTTAGAGCGGAAGAAAACCAAGAAAAGCCGGGTTAGAACGGAAGAATACCAAGAAAAACAGGGTTAGAGCCGAAAAAAAAAAAAGAAAAACAGGCTTAGAGCGGAAGAAAACCAAGAAAAGCCGGGTTAGAACGGAAGAAACCAGGAAAAGCAGGATTAGAGCCGAATAAAACCAAAAAAAACAGGGTTAGAGCGGAAGAAATCCAAGAAAATCCGGGTAAGAACGGAAGAAAACCAAGAAAAACAGGGTTAGAGCAGAAGAAAACCAAGAAAAACAAGGTTAGAGCGGAAGAAAACCAAGAAAAGCAGGGTTAGAGCGGAAGAAATCCAAGAAAAGCAGGGTTAGAACGGAAGAAAACCAAGAAAAGCAGGGTTAGAGCGGAAGAAAACCAAGAAAAGCAGGCTTAAAGCCAAAAAAAATCAAGAAAAACAGGGTTAGAACAGAAGAAAACGAAGAAAAGCCGGGTTAGAACGGAAGAAAACCAGGAAAAGCCGGGTTAGAACCGAAGAAAACCAAGAAAAACAGGGTTAGAGTCGAAAGAAAAGAAGAAAAACAGGGTTAGAGCAGAAGAAAACCAAGAAAAACAGGGTTAGAGCTGAAAATAACCAAGAAAAACAGGGTTAGAGCAGAAGAAAGCCAAGAAAAGCCGGGTTAGAACGGAAGAAAACCAGG
Organism: Coturnix japonica; assembly: GCF_054131305.1. Lineage (NCBI taxonomy): Eukaryota > Metazoa > Chordata > Aves > Galliformes > Phasianidae > Coturnix > Coturnix japonica. The sequence goes on along the minus strand of NC_140678.1, from coordinate 21,572 downwards.
AAAAGCCGGGTTAGAATGGAAGAAAACCAAGAAAAACAGGGTTAGAGCCGAAGAAAACCAAGAAAAGCACGGTTAGAACGGAAGAAAACCAAGAAAAGCAGGGTTAGAGCGGAAGAAAACCAAGAAAAGCAGGGTTAGAGCCGAAGAAAACCAAGAAAAGCAGGGTTAGAACCGAAGAAAAACAAGAAAAACAGGGTTAGAGCCAAAGAAAACCAAGAAAAGCAGGGTTAGAGCGGAAGAAAACCAAGAAAAGCAGGGTTAGAGCGGAAGAAAACCAAGAAAAGCAGGGTTGGAGCGGAAGAAAACCAAGAAAAGCAGGGTTAGAGCGGAAGAAAACCAAGAAAAGCAGGGTTAGAACGGAAGAAAACCAAGAAAAGCCGGGTTAGAACGGAAGAATACCAAGAAAAACAGGGTTAGAGCCGAAAAAAAACAAGAAAAACAGGCTTAGAGCGGAAGAAAACCAAGAAAAGCCGGGTAAGAACGGAAGAAAACAAAGAAAAACAATGTTAGAGCAGAAGAAAACCAAGAAAAGCAGGGTTAGAGCGGAAGAAAACCAAGAAAAGCAGGGTTCGAGCGGAAGGAAACCAAGAAAAGCAGGGTTAGAACGGAAGAAAACCAAGAAAAGCCGGGTTAGAACGGAAGAATACCAAGAAAAACAGGGTTAGAGCCGAAATAAAACAACAAAAACAGGGTTAGAGCGGAAGAAAACCAAGAAAAGCCGGGTAAGAACGGAAGAAAACCAAGAAAAACAGGGTTAGAGCAGAAGAAAACCAAGAAAAGCAGGGTTAGAGCGGAAGAAAACCAAGAAAAGCAGGCTTAAAGCCGAAAAAAACCAAGAAAAACAAGGTTAGAACAGAAGAAAACCAAGAAAAGCCGGGTTAGAACGGAAGAAAACCAAGAAAAACAGGGTTAGAACGGAAGAAAACCAAGAAAAACAGGGTTATAGCCGAAAGAAAACAAGAAAAACAGGGTTAGAGCAGAAGAAAACCAAGAAAAGCCGGGTTAGAACGGAAGAATACCAAGAAAAACAGGGTTAGAGCCGAAAAAAAACAAGAAAAACAGGCTTAGAGCGGAAGAAAACCAAGAAAAGCCGGGTTAGAACGGAAGAAAACCAGGAAAAGCAGGATTAGAGCCGAAGCAAACCAAAATAAACAGAGTTAGAGCGGAAGAATTCCAAGAAAAGCCGGGTTAGAACGGAAGAAAACCAAGAAAAACGGGGTTAGAGCAGAAGAAAACCAAGAAAAACAAGGTTAGAGCGGAAGAAAACCAAGAAAAGCAGGGTTAGAGCGGAAGAAATCCAAGAAAAGCAGGGTTAGAACGGAGGAAAACCAAGAAAAGCAGGGTTAGAGCGGAAGAAAACCAAGAAAAGCAGGCTTAAAGCCGAAAAAAATCAAGAAAAACAGGGTTAGAACAGAAGAAAACGAAGAAAAGCCGGGTTAGAAAGGAAGAAAACCAGGAAAAGCCGGGTTAGAACCAAAGAAAACCAAGAAAAACAGGGTTAGAGTCGAAAGAAAAGAAGAAAAACAGTGTTTGAGCGGAAGAAAACCAAGAAAAACAGGGTTAGAGCTGAAAATAACCAAGAAAAACAGGGTTAGAGCAGAAGAAAGCCAAGAAAAGCCGGGTTAGAACGGAAGAAAACCAGGAAAAGCCGGGTTAGAATGGAAGAAAACCAAGAAAAACAGGGTTAGAGCCGAAGAAAACCAAGAAAAGCACGGTTAGAGCGGAAGAAAACCAAGAAAAGCAGGGTTAGTGCCGAAAAAAACCAAGAAAAACAGGGTTGGAGCGGAAGAAAACCAAGAAAAGCAGGGTTAGAGCGGAAGAAAACCAAGAAGAGCAGGGTTAGAGCGGAAGAAAACCAAGAAAAGCAGGGTTGGAGCGTAAGAAAACCAAGAAAAGCAGGGTTAGAGCGGAAGAAAACCAAGAAAAGCAGGGTTAGAGCCGAAAAAAACCAAGAAAAGCAGGCTTAAAGCCGAAAAAAACCAGGAAAAGCAGGCTTAAAGCCGGAAAAAACCAAGAAAAACAGGGTTAGAGCAGAAGAAAACCAAGAAAAGCCGGGTAAGAACGGAAGAAAACCAAGAAAAACAATATTAGAGCAGAAGAAAACCAAGAAAAGCAGGGTTAGAGCGGAAGAAAACCAAGAAAAGCAGGGTTAGAGCGGAAGAAAACCAAGAAAAACAGGGTTAGAACCGAAAAAAACCAAGAAAAACAGGGTTAAAGCGAAAGAAAACCAAGAAAAGCAGGCTTAAAGCCGAAAAAAAACAAGAAAAACAGGGTTAGAACAGAAGAAAACCAAGAAAAGCCGGGTTAGAACGGAAGAAAACCAGGAAAAGCCGGGTTAGAACGGAAGAAAACCAATAAAAACAGGGTTAGAGCCGAAAAAAACAAGAAAAACAGGGTTAGAGCAGAAGAAAACCAAGAAAAGCCGGGTTAGAATGGAAGAAAACCAAGAAAAACAGGTTTAGAACAGAAGAAAGCCAACAAAACCAAGAAAAACAGGGTTAAAGCGAAAGAAAACCAAGAAAAGCAGGCTTAAAGCCGAAAAAAACCAAGAAAAACAGGGTTAGAACAGAAGAAAACCAAGAAAAACAGGGTTAGAACCGAAAAAAACCAAGAAAAACAGGGTTAAAGCGAAAGAAAACCAAGAAAAGCAGGCTTAAAGCCGAAAAAAAACAAGAAAAACAGGGTTAGAACAGAAGAAAACCAAGAAAAGCCGGGTTAGAACGGAAGAAAACCAAGAAAAGCCGGGTTAGAACGGAAGAAAACCAAGAAAAACAGGGTTAGAGCCGAAAAATCCAAGAAAAACAGGGTTAGAGCAGAAGAAAACCAAGAGAAGCCGGGTTAGAACGGAAGAAAACCAAGAAAAACAGGGTTAGAGCCGAAAAAAACCAAGAAAAACAGGCTTAGAGCAGAAGAAAACCAAGAAAAGCCGGGTTAGAACGGAAGAAAACCAAGAAAAGCAGGGTTAGAGACGAAAAAAACCAAGAAAAACAGGGTTAGAGCCGAAAGAAAACCAAGAAAAGCCGGGTAAGAACGGAAGAAAACCAAGAAAAACAGGGTTAGAGCAGAAGAAAACCAAGAAAAACAGGGTTAGAGCCGAAAAAAACCAAGAAAAGCCGGGTTAGAGCGGAAGAAAACCAGGAAAAGCCGGGTTAGAACGGAAGAAAACCAAGAAAAACAGGGTTAGAGCGGAAGAAAACCAAGAAAAGCAGGGTTAGAGCAGAAGGAAACCAAGAAAAGCCGGGTTAGAACGGAAGAAAACCAAGAAAAGCCGGGTTAGAACGGAAGAAAACCAAGAAAAACAGGGTTAGAGCGGAAGAAAACCAAGAAAAACAGGGTTAGAGCCGAAAAAAAACAACAAAAACAGGGTTAGAGCGGAAGAAAACCAAGAAAAGCCGGGTAAGAACGGAAGAAAACCAAGAAAAACAGGGTTAGAGCAGAAGAAAACCAAGAAAAGCAGGGTTAGAGCGGAAGAAAACCAAGAAAAGCAGGCTTAAAGCCGAAAAAAACCAAGAAAAACAGGGTTAGAACAGAAGAAAACCAAGAACAGCCGGGTTAGAACGGAAGAAAACCAAGAAAAACAGGGTTAGAACGGAAGAAAACCAAGAAAAACAGGGTTAGAGCCGAAAGAAAACAAGAAAAACAGGGTTAGAGCAGAAGAAAACCAAGAAAAGCCGGGTTAGAACGGAAGAATACCAAGAAAAACAGGGTTAGAGCCGAAAAAAAAAAAAGAAAAACAGGCTTAGAGCGGAAGAAAACCAAGAAAAGCCGGGTTAGAACGGAAGAAACCAGGAAAAGCAGGATTAGAGCCGAAGAAAACCAAAAAAAACAGGGTTAGAGCGGAAGAAATCCAAGAAAATCCGGGTAAGAACGGAAGAAAACCAAGAAAAACAGGGTTAGAGCAGAAGAAAACCAAGAAAAACAAGGTTAGAGCGGAAGAAAACCAAGAAAAGCAGGGTTAGAGCGGAAGAAATCCAAGAAAAGCAGGGTTAGAACGGAAGAAAACCAAGAAAAGCAGGGTTAGAGCGGAAGAAAACCAAGAAAAGCAGGCTTAAAGCCGAAAAAAATCAAGAAAAACAGGGTTAGAACAGAAGAAAACGAAGAAAAGCCGGGTTAGAACGGAAGAAAACCAGGAAAAGCCGGGTTAGAACCGAAGAAAACCAAGAAAAACAGGGTTAGAGCAGAAGAAAACCAAGAAAAGCCGGGTTAGAACGGAAGAAAACCAAGAAAAGCAGGGTTAGAGACGAAAAAAACCAAGAAAAACAGGGTTAGAGCCGAAAGAAAACCAAGAAAAGCCGGGTAAGAACGGAAGAAAACCAAGAAAAACAGGGTTAGAGCAGAAGAAAACCAAGAAAAACAGGGTTAGAGCCGAAAAAAACCAAGAGAAGCCGGGTTAGAGCGGAAGAAAACCAGGAAAAGCCGGGTTAGAACGGAAGAAAACCAAGAAAAACAGGGTTAGAGCGGAAGAAAACCAAGAAAAGCAGGGTTAGAGCAGAAGGAAACCAAGAAAAGCCGGGTTAGAACGGAAGAAAACCAAGAAAAGCCGGGTTAGAACGGAAGAAAACCAAGAAAAACAGGGTTAGAGCGGAAGAAAACCAAGAAAAACAGGGTTAGAGCCGAAAAAAAACAACAAAAACAGGGTTAGAGCGGAAGAAAACCAAGAAAAGCCGGGTAAGAACAGAAGAAAACCAAGAAAAACAGGGTTAGAGCAGAAGAAAACCAAGAAAAGCAGGGTTAGAGCGGAAGAAAACCAAGAAAAGCAGGCTTAAAGCCGAAAAAAACCAAGAAAAACAGGGTTAGAACAGAAGAAAACCAAGAAAAGCCGGGTTAGAACGGAAGAAAACCAAGAAAAACAGGGTTAGAACGGAAGAAAACCAAGAAAAACAGGGTTAGAGCCGAAAGAAAACAAGAAAAACAGGGTTAGAGCAGAAGAAAACCAAGAAAAGCCGGGTTAGAACGGAAGAATACCAAGAAAAACAGGGTTAGAGCCGAAAAAAAAAAAAGAAAAACAGGCTTAGAGCGGAAGAAAACCAAGAAAAGCCGGGTTAGAACGGAAGAAACCAGGAAAAGCAGGATTAGAGCCGAAGAAAACCAAAAAAAACAGGGTTAGAGCGGAAGAAATCCAAGAAAATCCGGGTAAGAACGGAAGAAAACCAAGAAAAACAGGGTTAGAGCAGAAGAAAACCAAGAAAAGCAGGGTTAGAGCGGAAGAAAACCAAGAAAAGCAGGCTTAAAGCCAAAAAAAATCAAGAAAAACAGGGTTAGAACAGAAGAAAACGAAGAAAAGCCGGGTTAGAACGGAAGAAAACCAGGAAAAGCCGGGTTAGAACCGAAGAAAACCAAGAAAAACAGGGTTAGAGTCGAAAGAAAAGAAGAAAAACAGGGTTAGAGCAGAAGAAAACCAAGAAAAACAGGGTTAGAGCTGAAAATAACCAAGAAAAACAGGGTTAGAGCAGAAGAAAGCCAAGAAAAGCCGGGTTAGAACGGAAGAAAACCAGGAAAAGCCGGGTTAGAATGGAAGAAAACCAAGAAAAACAGGGTTAGAGCCGAAGAAAACCAAGAAAAGCACGGTTAGAACGGAAGAAAACCAAGAAAAGCAGGGTTAGAGCGGAAGAAAACCAAGAAAAGCAGGGTTAGAGCCGAAGAAAACCAAGAAAAGCAGGGTTAGAACCGAAGAAAAACAAGAAAAACAGGGTTAGAGCCAAAGAAAACCAAGAAAAGCAGGGTTAGAGCGGAAGAAAACCAAGAAAAGCAGGGTTAGAGCGGAAGAAAACCAAGAAAAGCAGGGTTGGAGCGGAAGAAAACCAAGAAAAGCAGGGTTAGAGCGGAAGAAAACCAAGAAAAGCAGGGTTAGAACGGAAGAAAACCAAGAAAAGCCGGGTTAGAACGGAAGAATACCAAGAAAAACAGGGTTAGAGCCAAAAAAAAACAAGAAAAACAGGCTTAGAGCGGAAGAAAACCATGAAAAGCTGGGTAAGAACGGAAGAAAACCAAGAAAAACAATGTTAGAGCAGAAGAAAACCAAGAAAAGCAGGGTTAGAGCGGAAGAAAACCAAGAAAAACAGGGTTAGAGCGGAAGAAAACCAAGAAAAGCAGGGTTAGAGCGGAAGAAAACCAAGAAAAGCCGGGTTAGAACGGAAGAAAACCAAGAAAAACAGGGTTAGAGCCGAAAAAACCCAAGAAAAACAGGGTTAGAGCAGAAGAAAACCAAGAGAAGCCGGGTTAGAACGGAAGAAAACCAAGAAAAACAGGGTTAGAGCCGAAAAAAACCAAGAAAAACAGGCATAGAGCAGAAGAAAACCAAGAAAAGCCGGGTTAGAACGGATGAAAACCAAGAAAAGCAGGGTTAGAGCCGAAAAAAACCAAGAAAAACAGGGTTAGAGCAGAAGAAAACCAAGAAAAGCCGGGTAAGAACGGAAGAAAACCAAGAAAAACAGGGTTAGAGCAGAAGAAAACCAAGAAAAGCAGGGTCAGAGCGGAAGAAAACCAAGAAAAACAGGGTTAGAGCGGAAGAAAACCAAGAAAAGCAGGGTTAGAACGGAAGAAAACCAAGAAAAGCAGGGTTACAGCAGAAGAAAACCAAGAAAAACAGTGTTAGAACAGAAGAAAACCAAGTAAAGCCGGGTGAGAACGGATGAAAACCAAGAAAAGCCGGGTTAGAATGGAAGAAAACCAAGAAAAACAGGGATAGAGCCGAAAAAAAACAAGAAAAACAGGGTTAGAGCAGAAGAAAACCAAAAAAAGCCGGGTTAGAACGGAAGAAAACCAAGAAAAGCAGGGTTAGAGCCGAAGAAAACCAAGAAAAACAGGGTTAGAGCGGAAGAAAACCAAGAAAAACAGGGTTAGAGCCGAAAAAAAACAAGAAAAAGAGAGTTAGAGGAGAAGAAAACCAGGAAATGCCGGGTTAGAATGTAACAAAACCAAGAAAAGTAGGGTTAGAGCGGAAGAAAACCAAGAAAAGGAGGGTTAGAAAGGAAGAAAACAAAGAAAGACAGGGTTAGAGCGGAAGAAAACCAAGAAAAGCCAGGTAAGAACGGAAGAAAACCAAGAAAAACAGGGTTAGAGCAGAAGAAAACTAAAAGCAGGGTTAGAGCGGAAGAAAACCAAGAAAAGCAGGGTTAGAGCGGAAGAAAACCTCATCTACTCATCGTCACATTCCAACATGGTTCCTTGTGTAACTCTATTGATACCTCCACATCTACATACAGCTTCATTTTCAAACATCAGCTCCATGTCCCCCCCCAGACACCTCAACATCCCCCCCCAAACATCTCTGCCCCCCATCAGCTCAGCATTATTCAAGTATCAGAGCCAGAACTCACCTCCTGTAGTGCTGTTCTAGGCCGAGCAGCGTGATGGCGGAGAAGCCAAGTCCTGCAGCTCCATCCAGCAGCTCTTAGTCCAAGGCAGCAACAGAGCAGAAGAGCTTCTTCATGTGGGTAGATGTGACCTCAGCGAGGAGCTCCAGCAAATACCTGCTGCCCCACAGTGCCAGCCCTTATATGAGAACCAGGAGGGGGCGGAGCCAGCCCTGCAGCCAATCAGGTGCATTGCCTGCACTTGGGCTGTACTGCTGTGTCCCCGCCCCATCATGGCTTCCAACCATGACTAAGCATTTCTATTATATCACCCTGATTATATAATAATTATCATCGTCCCCATGACCCCCCATCGTTCCAATGTCTCCCCAGCATCTACCCTAGAGCGGTGCCCACAGTGTCACCCCATTGCAAGAGTGAGATCTGCACCCCCGTGTCCATATACTGTGCTGTTGTTTCTCCTCTATCCACAACCCTCCCCTATAAGAACAAATAAATATAATTACTCACCTGTTACTGTTTTGTTTTTGTCTTTGTTCTTGAATGGGGATGTTATGTAACTTCCTGATTGGGCACCTGCTGAGGGGAGGGGCCCACCCCATGGGCACAGGTGGGGGCCGTTGAGGGGTGAATTGCGATTGGTTGGAGCCTGGCTCCTCCCCTCCTTGATTGGTATTTAAGGGCTGGGAAGGGCAGGGGGCAGCATCAGTTCCAGCTCGGTGCTCCTATGGGAGCATTGAGGGAGAGGATTCTCCTTCCTGCTGCTTTCGAGCTCTGGATGCCATATGAGATGCGACTCTGCTTGGAGATCCTTTCCTTTGGGGTCTATGGTGAGTCTTTGACTTTGCAATGGGGTAAGGAATTTCTTCTTTATTACTGGGCTGATGTCTTCTCCTTTTGATTGCTCCTAACAGCACTTATGGATGGGGGTGAGAAGGAGCTGTATCTAGAGCCTCCTTCCTTTGGATGGAAGGCTCAGCCTTCACAATGGGGTGAGCGATCTCTTCTTTATTGCAGGGTTTGGGGGTGGAATGGGTCACTTTGGGATGCTCCATCCCTACAGGTGTTTGAGGCTGTGGGACCTTGTTGTGGTGGTTGGTGACTGTCCCCATAGCAGGGGGGTTGAATGGAGATGGTCGTGATGGACTTCACTGCTGATCATCATTTGATTCTATGCTCATATATTGCAGAGTATCAGCCCCAGTGCTGGTTCTTATGGGACGTTGTTCATCACTATCTCCACCTGGACACGGAGCCATTGGCTGCTGCTCTCTGGACTCGCTTCTACAGCCAGTTCTTCATCCATCTCATCATCTTCCCGTCCACTTGGTGTCTTCATCACTTGGACATGAGGACGGTGTGGGGTCCTGCATCAGAGGCCTTGGTGAAGTCTAAGTAGATGATATCAGCAGGTCTTCCTTCATCTACTGATGTATCAGTGCCATCATAGAAGTCTATGAGGTCAGTCAAGGAGCATTTGCCCTTGGTGAGGCCGTGTTGGTTCTCCATCATCACCTCCTGCTTTCTGTGAGCCCTGTGTCCTTCTATGAGGATCTCCATCATCACCTCCTGCTTCAATGAGCCCTGGGTCCTTCTATGAGGATCTCCATCATCACCTCCTGCCTTCCATGAGCCCTGGGTCCTTCTATGAGATCTCCATCATCACCTCCTGCCTTCCATGAGCCCTGGGTCCTTCTATGAGGATCTCCATCATCACCTCCTGCCTTCCATGAGCCCTGGGTCCTTCTATGAGGATCTCCATCATCACCTCCTGCCTTCCATGAGCCCTGGGTCCTTCTATGAGATCTCCATCATCACCTCCTGCTTCAATGAGCCCTGGGTCCTTCTATGAGGATCTCCATCATCACCTCCTGCTTCAATGAGCCCTGGGTCCTTCTATGAGGATCTGCTTTGTGGTCATTCCCAGCACAGCAGTGGGACCGACAGGTCATCCGTTCCCGGGCTCATCCCTTCTACCTTCCTACAAAGGAGCGCCATGTTGGCCGTGTTTCTGCTCACCGGACTGCACCCCATTGTCACCACTTCTCAGTCTGCGATGCATCTCATCTGGACTCATAGACTGCTTGATTTCAGGACCTTGGTTGGTCTTGCACTGGGTTGTTGACCTTGTAAGGTCCAATGGGGTCTTATGTGGGGCCCTATTGGTTCCAATGGGGTCTCATGGGGCCCTATTGGTTCCAACATCCCTCCCTACCAAACCCAAGGTGAGTGCTGTGTCTATGAGCTCCCTGCAGATGTGGGCAGTGCCTTCATTGCCGTGTTGTGTCCCACAGGTTCCAGCAGAGCACAGAGATGTGCGACTCCTGATGAGAGCAGCGAGGAACAGAAACCTGCATTGCCTGGACCCAGCTTTGTGATGGTAACTCTCATCCCAGCAGGTAAGGGCAGCACATAGCAATTGCTTTTTATCTGTTCCATACTGAGATTGAAGGTAACGTTCCATTATTATAATGATAATATCTGCTCTCATCCTTCTGCATTCTCTTTTCCTCTGTTCTCTGCTGTTTCTCCAGCATTTCCTGCAGTGTTTCCTTTGTTCTCATTTTGCTGTTCTGTTCATTCTATGGGCCTTGTTGTTCATTTTGGTGCTTCATTCCCTTCAGCCTTTCATTCCATGTTGGAGTTCCAAGCAGTTTCCTCTGCCGCCTTGCCCTCCATCTTGATCATCTTCCCAATGTTCTATTGGGCCTTGCCCCCCATCTTGATGTTTCTTGTAGTGCCCTTTTGGGCCTTGCCCTCCATCTTGGTGTTTGCTGCAGTTTTCTCTTCAGCTTTGCCCTCCATCTTGATGTTCCTTGCAGTGTTCTGTTGGGCCTTGTCCTCATCTTGATGTTCTGCGTGATGTTCCCTTGGGCCTTTCCCTCCATCTTGATGTTTTACATGATCTTTTTTTGGCCCTTGTCCTCCATCTTGATGTTTCAGCAGTTCTGTTTTGGGCCTTGCCCTCTGTTTTGCAGTTCCATGCAATGTTCTTTTAGGCCTTGCCCTACATCTTGATGTTCTTTTAATGCCCTTTTGGGCCTTGTTCTCCATCTTGCTGTTCCCTGCCATGTTCTCTTGGGCCGTGCCCTCCTTTTTGTTGTTCCTGCAGTGTTCTTTTGCTGTTTCCATTTGGCCTCCTACTCCGCCTTCCCTTTGCCCTCTGTTCTTGGTGTTTCATACCACTCTCCTTGCTGTTTCTTTACCTTAGACTTATCCCTTGGCTGTTCTCTTGCTGTTGCCCTTGCCTTACTGTTGGTGTTTGCTTTGCTTTTCTTTTGTTGGGGCTTTCTGTGCTTGTTCTGCTGCCTTTGGCTCTATGGGGTTTGCTGGGAGGCAGCATTCATGGTAATGTTGACCTGAAGGGACCTTTATGGGATAATTGCAGGAACTTTATGGCCTTAATGGGAAATTTAGTGATAATTGCAGTTTTCTGTAGAGTATCTGTAAATCTAACCCTTTGTTTTTAATTCTATTAATTCTAATCATAGTGTAAAATACCACTTTTAAAGTAACTGCACCTTTAACCTTAGAAATAGCATTACTTCTATAAGTAACTGCACCTTTAACCTTAGAAATAGCATTACTTCTATAAGTAACTGCACCTTTAACCTTAGAAATAGCATTACTTCTATTTCTAATAGTATTTATTCTATCCCTAATAGCATGGATTCTATCCTACTGATGAGAGCAGCAAGGAACAGAAACCTGCATTGCCTGGAATGCTCCAGACCCAGCTTTGCTGATGGTAACTCTCAGCCCAGCAGGTAAGGGCAGCACACACAATTGCTTTTTATCTGTTCCATACTGAAATTGAAGGTAATGTTCCATTATTATAATGATAATATCTGCTCTCATCCTTCTGCATTCTCTTTTCCTCTGTTCTCTGCTGTTTCTCCAGCATTTCCTGCAGTGTTTCCTTTGTTCTCATTTTGCTGTTCTGTTCATTCTATGGGCCTTGTTGTTCATTTTGGTGCTTCATTCCCTTCAGCCTTTCATTCCATGTTGGAGTTCCAAGCAGTTTCCTCTGCTGCCTTGCCCTCCATCTTGATGTTTCTTGTAGTGCCCTTTTAGGCCTTGTCCCCCATCTTGATGTTTCTTGTAGTGCCCTTTTGGGCCTTGCCCCCCATCTCCATGTTTCTTGTAGTGCCCTTTTAGGCCTTGTCCCCCATCTTGATGTTTCTTGTAGTGCCCTTTTGGGCCTTGCCCTCCATCTTGATGTTTCTTGTAGTGCCCTTTTGGGCCTTGCCCCCCATCTTGATGTTTCTTGTAGTGCCCTTTTGGGCCTTGCCCCCCATCTTGATGTTTCTTGTTGTGCCCTTTTGGGCCTTACCATCCATCTTGGTGTTTGCTGCAGTTTTCTCTTCAGCTTTGCCCTCCATCTTGATGTTCCTTGCAGTGTTCTTTTGGGCCTTGTCCTCATCTTGATGTTCTGCGTGATGTTCACTTTGGCCTTTCCCTCCATCTTGATGTTTTACGTGGTCTTTTTTTGGCCCTTGCCCTCCATCTTGATGTTTCAGCAGTGCTGTTTTGGGCCTTGCCCTCTGGTTTGCAGTTCCATGCAGTGTTCTTTTAGGCCTTGCCCTACATCTTGATGTTCTTTTAATGCCCTTTTGGGCCTTGTTCTCCATCTTGATGTTCCTTTAATGCCCTTTTGGGCCTTGCTCTCCATCTTGATGTTCTTTTAATGCCCTTTTGGGCCTTGTTCTCCATCTTGCTGTTCCTTTAATGCCCTTTTGGGCCTTGCTCTCCATCTTGATGTTCTTTTAATGCCCTTTTGGGCCTTGTTCTCCATCTTGCTGTTCCCTGCCATGTTCTCTTGGGCCGTGCCCTCCTTTTTGTTGTTCCTGCAGTGTTCTTTTGCTGTTTCCATTTGGCCTCCTACTCCGCCTTCCCTTTGCCCTCTGTTCTTGGTGTTTCATACCACTCTCCTTGCTGTTTCTTTACCTTAGACTTATCCCTTGGCTGTTCTCTTGCTGTTGCCCTTGCCTTACTGTTGGTGTTTGCTTTGCTTTTCTTTTGTTGGGGCTTTCTGTGCTTGTTCTGCTGCCTTTGGCTCTATGGGGTTTGCTGGGAGGCAGCATTCATGGTAATGTTGACCTGAAGGGACCTTTATGGGATAATTGCAGGAACTTTATGGCCTTAATGGGAAATTTAGTGATAATTGCAGTTTTCTGTAGAGTATCTGTAAATCTAACCCTTTGTTTTTAAGTAACCTTCATTCTAATCATAGTGCGAAATACCATTTCAAAGTAACTGCACCTTTAACCTTAGGAATAGCATTACTTCTATTTCTAATAGTATTTATTCTATCCCTAATAGCATGGATTCTATCCTACTGCTGAGAGCAGCGAGGAACAGAAACCTGCATTGCCTGGAATGCTCCAGACCCAGCTTTGCTGATGGTAACTCTCAGCCCAGCAGGTAAGGGCAGCACACACAATTGCTTTTTACCTGTTCCATTCTGAGATTGAAGGTAATGTTCCATTATTATAATGATAATGTCTGCTCTCATCCTTCTGCATTCTCTTTTCCTCTGTTCTCTGCTGTTTCTCCAGCATTTCCTGCAGTGTTTCCTTTGTTCTCATTTTGCTGTTCTGTTCATTCTATGGGCCTTGTTGTTCATTTTGGTGCTTCATTCCCTTCAGCCTTTCATTCCATGTTGGAGTTCCAAGCAGTTTCCTCTGCTGCCTTGCCCTCCATCTTGATCATCTTCCCAATGTTCTATTGGGCCTTGCCCTCCATCTTGATGTTTCTTGTAGTGCCCTTTTGGGCCTTGCCCCCCATCTCCATGTTTCTTGTAGTGCCCTTTTGGGCCTTGCCCCCCATCTTGATGTTTCTTGTAGTGCCCTTTTGGGCCTTGCCCCCCATCTTGATGTTTCTTGTAGTGCCCTTTTGGGCCTTGCCCCCCATCTTGATGTTTCTTGTAGTGCCCTTTTGGGCCTAGCCATCCATCTTGGTGTTTGCTGCAGTTTTCTCTTCAGCTTTGCCCTCCATCTTGATGTTCCTCGCAGTGTTCTTTTGGGCCTTGTCCTCATCTTGATATTCTGCATGATGTTCTCTTTGGCCTTGCCATCCATCTTGATGCTTTACGTGATCTTTTTTTGGCCCTTGCCCTCCATCTTGATGTTTCAGCAGTGCTGTTTTGGGCCTTGCCCTCTGTTTTGCAGTTCCATGCAGTGTTCTTTTAGGCCTTGCCCTACATCTTGATGTTGTATGTGCCCTTTTGGGCCTTGTTCCCCATCTTGATGTTCCCTGCAGTGTTCTTTATGGCCTTGCTCTATCTTGCAGTTCCATGCAGCATTCTTTTGGGCCTTGCCCTCTGTTTCATTGTTCCCTTTGTTGTTCTCTTGGCTCCCCACGCTGTTTTCCCTTTGGCCTTTGTTCTTGGTGTTCCCTATAATGGCCTGTTTGCTGTTGCTTTTGCTTTGGTTTTCCCTTGGCTTTCCTTAATGCTTTTGTCCTTGTCTTACCCTTGGCTGCTTGCTTTGCTTTTCTCTTGCAGTGTCTTTCTGTGGTTGTTCTGCTTGTGTTTGGGATTTGTGTTAATGTTTTGTTTGTGTTAATCTTGATCTGCTCCCCCGGCTCAATGCGGGTTGTAGTGATAAAGTCTGTAACCTGTATTTGTTAATGGAACTGATATTTACCTAATATTTACCCAATACTAAAGGTGTCTGTTATGATAAATGCAGCCATAAAAGTGATGCTCAGCACTTTATGTGAAAGTCACTTTAATTATGATCGTAGTGTGCGATACAATTGTTAAACTTACTGCAAATCTAGACTTAAAAGTAGCATTAATTATATCCCTAATAGCATTAATTCTATCCCAGTGCCTTCATTGTCATGTTGTGTCCAACAGGTTCCAGCAGAGCACAGAGATGTGCGGCTCCTGATGAGAGCAGCGAGGAACAGAAACCTGCATTGCCTGGACCCAGCTTTGTGATGGTAACTCTCAGCCCAGCAGGTAAGGGCAGCACACAGCAATTGGTTTTTACTTGTTACGTACTGAGATGTGAGGTTAGTGTTTTTGACTTCATTTTTGCACTCCGTGGTGTCCTATGGGCTGTCTGTGCTTGTCCTACTGTGTTGTCTTTGTGTTTGGTCTTTGCTGTTGCTCAGCTGTTTCTTGCAGTGTTTTTCTTGCCCTCCATTTTGCTGTTCCTTGCGTTGTTCTCTTCAGCTTTGCCCTCCATTTTGGCGTATCTTGCATCATTCTTTTGGGCTTTGCCGTCCATTTAGGCATCCATTGCATCATTCTTTTGGGCTTTCAGTCCATTTAGGCATCCATTGCATCATTCTTTTGGACTTTGCTGTCCATTTAGGCATCCGTTGCATCATTCTTTTGGACTTTGCCATCCATTTAGGCATCCATTGCATCATTCTTTTGGGCTTTCAGTCCATTTAGGCATCCATTGCATCATTCTTTTGGGCTTTGCCGTCCATTTAGGCATCCATTGCATCATTCTTTTGGGCTTTGCTGTCCATTTAGGCATCCATTGCATCATTCTTTTGGGCTTTTCAGTCCATTTTGCCATTCCTTTTCTTGTTCTCTTGGGCTTTGCCCTCCTTTTCAGTGTTCCCTGCATCCTTTTGTTGGGCCTTGCCCAATATTTTGATATTCTCTTGGGTGCTTTCTTCCATTTTGCAGTTTCCTGCATCATTTTGTTGTGCCTTTATGTCCCTATTCCTGTTCTCTGCAGTGTTTTGTGTTGTATTATGTTCTGTTTTGATGTTTTTTGTGCTGCTCTTTTGGGCCTTGCTGTTCATTTTGGCATTCTCTGTGTTCTTCTTTTGTACTTTTAGCTCCATTTTGGTGTTTTTTGTAGCAGATTTTTGGGCCTTGCCCACTATTTTACATTTTCATGTCCCACTTGTTTCAGCCCATTGATCTAACTATCTCTTTTTCTTCCTTAGGGCCCTTATATTCCCCGGCTGATGGATGTTCCCCTTTGATGCAGCGCTCCATGCTGCCATGCAGGCGTTCAATAAAGCTTTGGGGGGCTGACGATCCATCACAACAGCACATCAGCTACATATTAGTCAATTAACCTCCATTTAATTGGAATTAGCTTTTGAGTTAAGTTCTGTTAACCAATTTGGTTTAAGGTTTGCGTTCAGTTAACCTTACCCAAATTGGTTTTAGATTTGACATCACACTTCAACAAATTGGTTTTACCTTAGTAATCTATTAACTTCACCCAGATTGGGTTTTGTTTTGTAATCATGTAACTGCAACTAAATTGGTTTTTGATTTGTTGTCAATTAATCTTAATCAAATTGGTTATAGCTTTTTAATTAATTATGTTAACAAAATTGGCTTTAGCTTTCAATCAGTCATTGTTAATCAAATTGGCTTTAGTTTTGCCAGTATCTTTAATCAAGTTGACTTTAGTTTTGCAATCATTTAATGTTACTTAAATTGGTTGTAGCTTTACAACCATTTAAGTTTAATCTAATTGGCTGTAGCTTTGCATTCAATTGATGTTAAACAAATTGGCTTTAACTTTGCTATTATTTAACCTTAACCAAATTGGTTTAAGGTTTGATTTCAATTAATATCAGCCAAATTGGCTTTAAATTTGGCTTCAAATTAAGTCAAATTAACTCAAATTAATTGGCTTTATTTTTGAAATCAAATTATTTTAGCCAAATTGGCTTTATTTATCCTTGCTTACGGGGCTGGGCTAGCCCATTTTTTTTCTATCAGGGCTAACCCAGCCCCGTAACCACTATCTATGGCCTGAGGGAGCCGAGTTGCTTCCCGGCCACTCTTTGACTCGTGCCCATTTGCGGCCACTCTTTGACTTGCGCCCATTTGCGGCCATTATGAGATTTACGCTGGTTTCAGCATGTGCAATTATTGTTTGTCAACCAAATTGGCTTTTGTTCTGGAGTCAATTAATTTCAACCCAGATTGGCTTCAGCTTTCTATTCAATCATTGTCAACCAAATTGGATTTAGCTTTGGAATCTAAATTCCTAATCCAAATTGGCTTAAGTTTTGCATTCAATTAATATCAACTAAATTGGCTTTAAATTTGGCTTCAAATTAACTCAAATTAACTCAAATTAACTCAAATTAATTGGCTTTATTTTTGAAATCAAATTATTTTAGCCAAATTGGCTTTATTTATCCTTGCTTACGGGGCTGGGCTAGCCCATTTTTTTTCTATCCGGGCTAACCCAGCCCCGTAACCTACATTTAAGGCCTGAGGGAGCCGAGTTGCTTCCCGGCCACTCTTTGACTCGTGCTC